>NW_027094087.1:38597434-38760143 GCF_029207755.1 Chamaea fasciata
CTTTTTAATACATTTTTATTTCATAGTCCTACAAATCCATTTTACATGTAGTTATATGATGCAGTTATTTATGCTTCAATTGCAGTCATTTATGTACAGAACTTTGCAGTTAAACTGATGTATTATTAACTACCTGGATGAGAATACATAACTATCCCAATGTACACACTACACCAGTCTTAAAAGCCAACTACCAAGTAACTCTAAAACTTTCTGTAAGTAATACAATGCTTATTTTTTACCTCAGAACTTCAGTTCTAGATTAAGCCAATACATTTTTGTTGTAGAGTAGGTGGTTTTTTTCAGCAGGGCAAGAGGTGGAAGGTTTTTGCCCCACATAGGTAGGAGCTGAATGCCTCCTGTGTAGTACCAATACAAATTAAATAGCATAGGGGAACCAAAGGCTTCAGTTTGCCGCCAGAGCTTGAAAACTCTCCTAGTGAACTTATAAACAGACTGTAACATGAAAAAAGTACTAACTGGCCTCTCTAAGTTTTTTTGGTTACCAGTGGAGAGTGTTTGCCTAAGCTTTATCCAATATGTTTCGGGTAATGCCAGCTGTAGACTGCTATATATGCCCCTGGTGAAGTCTGGGGCATAGATTTCCTCCAAAGTGTCTTAAATAGACGTGGCAGCTTACAGACAGTGTATAATGCTTACATGCCAACAAATTACTTTGGACGAAAGAATATTTTTTTTTCCTTAGAACTTTGAAAGGGTGCGTTTGTGTCTTGGTTTAGGAAGACAGGTATCTGCCAGGTAATAAAAAAAACCAACTGGAATTTCCTTTGGAATGGAGAGTGTAACCCCCCCTTCACCCCCTTTTTTTTCTTTTTCAATTATTAATTTACAATCAGAGGCTCTTAGGCAAAGATTTGGGAAATAGGAATAGCAGTTCCTTACTAGTATGTATTACAAAGCAAACAAACACAAAAAAAAACCCCCAAAAAACCCACCAAACAACTACAGCATTAATAACAAAAGAAAACAGTACCAAGAACCTTGAGGGCTTTGTTTCACAAAACCCAGGGCAGTTTGGTTTCGGTGTCCCTGCAGGATCCTCAGAGCACCAAGCTGAAACAGTGGAAAAGTCCCGGGCTGGTAGCTGGGATGGCAGGGTGTCCTGGCAGGCAGGGGCAGGATGTCTCGGCAGCGCAGGGGGTGCAGGGTCACACTGTAGCAAGAGGAGCAGCGCCGAAGAAGCCGAAGGCGAGGCAATGCCTGGACCAGCTCCCGCGGGTGGCAGGGAAAACTCAGGATTCAGGCCGAACTGGTGATAGTAGATTTCCCAGGACTGGATCCCTTTGGCCACAGTGAAACTCTTCCAGCCAGCAACAGCCATTCTCTCCCTCCCTGAACGCCGAAAAAAAAAGAACAGCCCACAGCTGCCTCAAGCTCTGTCTTTTACCTGCGTTATCACCCCCTTCCAACTTTGTCCACTTCTTTGTTTCGGTTAAGTACTCTCAAGTATCCAACACTTGGTCTTCTTGGTAACTTATGGGGAAAAAATTCTTTAGAGAAAGGAGGAACAAACCTAACCCCCAACAGTTTGTCAAGATCTTAAAAGTGGATGAGACTTGAGCCCCATTGCTTTCTCACGTATCAGATTGAATGATGAGCACTGTACTGATCCAACAGTATATACCTGGATCAGCAATTCTATATAGCTGATACCAATGTTTCTAAGTGCTGGTGTTGTCTTTCACTACTTGTGGTATTTTCTGTACATCACCATACCCCCAAATCTTCATGCTAAGAAGCTACAGCTCTTACTAACCAGGCTCAGTCTGTTGCTCTCCAACAGCCTGTCCAGAAATGGGAAAAAAACCCTTGCAACATTGAAGAGAGCAACTGAAGGCAACTCACATCCTCACCTCTCTGCTCCCAGTAAACTGTTGAAGAAAAGGAGCATTTCTTCACATGTACTGCTAGCAAATGATCTGAAGGTTTCAAGAATTCTGCTGGGAGTAGGCATCAGCCCCCAGGGAAAATCAGATCAGCTCACTGCTCTTACTTCAAGTCACAAGTGCTGTCACTTGTGCTCTGCTGATATTTGAGTGATTCTTGTCCATAGCACTCAACAGTGCACCTGGGGCAGGATGGCACATCCTGGAACTGTGACCTTGAAGGACTCCTCTAACCACACCCACTTGCCATGCAGACTGTTTGCATGGTTACACACATCGTTAACCTACAAACATGTTCTGCTGCAGCATAATCCAGAGGTCTGTGTAAGGTGTTTAGGGTACTGAATGATGCACTTTAGAGGGGAACTTAAAAAAATATTTTATGATACAACGACATGAATGATTAAACTCCTATTTAGCCTATGGATGGAGACTCATATATTTTACCTTCCTTAAGTGTACGTGCAACAGACTCACCCACCACAATTATTTGGCAAAAGACCTCTGCAGCCATCCTAAAGTAGGGAGGATCTTTATGTCTTTAATTGTTTTAAGAGAAAAAAGAAGCCCAACTGGGTACCCCAAGTGAAAGATGTTTAGATCAAATGATAACAATTATACTGTATACGTATTACAGATATATTACATACTTATCCGACTGTAAATGGATTCAACTAATTTCTCCAATTTGAGGGTTTTTTTGCCCATGACAGTAACTGGTGAGAGATCTTTCCTAGTCCTTAGCTCAACCCACAAGCCTTTTGTAATATTTTCTCTTTCCTATCCAGCTGAGGAAGACAGTGACAGAGTGCCTTTGGTAGGCAACTGGTGTCCAGCCAAGAACAAACCACCTCACTCTCACAGATTCTCATTCCTCTGTTTGGATACATTTGTACTTCCAGGTTTTTTTCCTCTGCTTTTTAAATATGTCATCCCAGAGGCTGTATCACTGTTGTTGATATGTTGAGCCTTTGTCAGTGGCAGATATGTCCTGAAACCAGCTGGAATTGATTTTACCAGGCATGGGGGAAGTTTCTGGCAGCTTCTCACTGAAACCATCCCTGTAACCTCCCCCACCACCAAACCCCCCCAAAAAAACTATATTTAAGACATGAGTCAAGTGAAAATATTAGAAGGTATGATTGCAGCCTACAGTTCATTCTTTAAACGTATATATTTTCTCATTTAATTGACAGTGAAAATTGTTGGTGAAGTACAATTTTAAAGTGAAACAACATAATGTCCTGTCAAGTTGAGCATGTTCACACAATGAAAGCTTAATTTTGATTTGGCATTATAACTGTGGTTGTCAGGAACTTGCCCTCTTGTTCAAGTTATGCCTTAACATTTTCTGAATCTCCTACTAGAGTCAAAGTTAAATTTACAGTCTTGACATTTTCCATTGCCTTTAAATATCCCTGTGACTAGTTATTCAAACATTTTCATAGTAGCATTGTTCCCTTGTGTTTCTGAAGTTTGTAATGATCTTCTATTTTGAAGTTCTGAAATAAAGCAAGAGATAATTTGAAGGGGAAAAAAAGTATGATTATGACATCAAAATAACTTTTCAACTTTAGTGGGCTGAAGTACTAAGATAGAATCTAAAATAGAGCATTATCATGATCAGTCACTGAGAAGAAGAAAGTGTGCATGTATGGATATACATATAAAATTGTTAACCAGATCTTCCATTTTGTCAAGCATTCTGTCAGCACAGGGAAAGTCCGAGACGGTCACACCCCTTAATTTACAAGCAGATCAGTTCCATTAATATGAAAGCCCAGAGTTTGCCAAGTCTTGGTTGCTAGAGCCACATAGAAGAAAGCTGATGCATAAACGATGCATCTTTTTACTTTACATTTCTGCTATCACAGAAACACAGAATGTGTAGGTTGGAAGAGACCTGCAAGATCATTGAGTCCAACCCATGCCATAGCACCTCAACTAAACCATGGCACTGAGTGCCACATCCAGTCTTTTTTTAAACATGTCCAGGGATGGTGACTCTCCCACCTCCCCGGGCAGACTGTTCCAGTACTTAATCACTCTGTGAAAAACTTATTCCTGATATCCAACCTATATTTCCCTTGGCACAGCCTAAGACTATGTCCTCTCCTTCTGTCACTTGCTGCCTGGAGAAGGACACCAACCCCCACCTGACTATAACCACCTTTCAGGAGGTTGTAGAGAGTGATAAGGTCACCCCTAGTCTCCTTTTCTCCAGGCTAAACACCCCCAGCTCCGTCAGTTGTTCCTCACAGGTTTTGTGTTCCAAGCCCCTCACCAGCCTTGTTGCCTCCTCTGGATGTGCTCAAGTGTCTCAATGTCCTTCCTAAACTGAGGGTCCCAGAACTGGACACAGCACTCAAGGTGTGGCCTCACCAGTGCCCAGTACAGGGGAAGAATGACCTCCCTGCTCCTGCTGGCCACACCATTCCTGATACAGGCCAGGATGCCATTGGCCCTCTTGGCCACCAGGGCACACTGCTGCCTCATGTTCAGCTGCTGTCACCAGTAGCCTCAGGTCCGTTTCTTCCTGGGCACTGTCCAGCCACACCGTCCCCAGCCTATAACACTACAGGGGGCTATTGTGGCCATAGTGCAGGACTCTGCACTTGGACCTATTAAATTTCATCTTGTTAGACTCTGCCCATCCATCCAACAATTCCAGCTCTCTATGCAGAGCCCTCCTACCTTCTAACAGATTGACACACGCTCCCAGCTTAGTGTCATCTGCAAATTTACTAATGAAAGACTCATACCCTCCTCATCCATGTCATCAATAATAACATATCATAACATATCACCAGTCTTCCAGGAAAAATTCCCTGGTTATGACTTTGAGTCACCTTTCTTTGTGGTTGAATGCCTTCCTCTCATTTGGTACAGCTCTAACAGGATCTGTCTTGGGCTAATTCTCCCTGTGATAAAACTAGATAAAGTTACTGTTATATGAATGATGTCACTGGAGAAATTGCATCTGGAAATTCAGCTTTCTGTAGAGGATTTAAGAAAAAGCGTTAGAACAAGAGAGTCAATGTCCCTCTAATGTGTTGGAAAGCACATTATTGTCTACAGCTTTCCCACATGTAGATGAGTACTGAGTGTAAGTTGCAGACAGTGTTTATTCTCCAGAATATTAATATTAAAAATAAGTTTTAAAAGAATAGCTGACATAACAAGATGAAGGAGAAATATAAAGAGAAGATGAAAAAACAGGAGAGCAAGTTAATCTTTGGCACCATTTGACTCAAGATCATTAAGTCTACAAAAATAATAGCATGATTTTTCTTTATGCCAGTTGGGTGTAAAAGCCCCATTTTTTCTCCCTAATACTTATAAGGTGCTTTGTAAACCTTATGTACAGCTTTCAAGCAGACTAAATGGAGATGCTCTTGCATTATGTTCTTGTTGCTATGCACTTGAAACTTTTAGAGACTGTGGTAGTAACTTGTGATGTATATGTTACCATGGTGATAACTTTCTTAATGAACAAAATATGAAGTTGGCTCATAACACATACATACTTTTAGCCTGCAGACTGTAGGGGCTTTTATGAATCAGTACTCACACTTGCTCGAATGTATGATTAGTGTATTACATGGGGCTGATGGTATATGCTCAGAGGTTCTTATTGTGGCAGCAGATGCTGATCTGCAGAGAATTAAATATATTTTCCTGAACTAGAGACTTCCACTTGCATATAAAAGTTGTAGGAACAGTTGGGTACAACCAACTCATGTTACCTGCAGAGAGACTACATGCAGACTCCTTCAGGCATGAAAGCAATATTGCTTGGTTTGTATGGCACCACACTGAAGATAATAAATTCCCTGTCTAAGAACAGCTACAGCGAAGCCACTCAGCATCTTGTATACTAAAGAAAAGAATTGCTCAAGGCAGGTCAGCATCTTTTGCCCATTCACTGAGAGGGAATAATATCTGCAGGAAGAACCAACTTGCTTAACAGCTGTCTAAAGGGCCTGAAGACCTCCAAAGTCATCCTAGAACTTCAATAGGAATCAAAACTCTCCAGCTGAGCACCACGGTGTAGGCACAATATACTGCCAATTCTCCAGTGTACTTACTATTCAAGCTCATAACCCCTGCTCCTGCATGCTCTGAGGAGATGCTCAAGGCTAGGAAGTCTGTCAGTGCACTTAACGCACAAGCAAAATATTATCAATGTGCTGGTTTTGGCTGGGATAGAGTCAATTTTCTTCAAAAAAGATTTTAGGAAAGTTATCAGGTTCTGGTGAAGATGGGTGATGCTATGCCCAAGGTAAGATATATCCTGCCCTGCCCTATTTTGGTCTAGAGAACTAAGATGATTATATTCTTATTTCTGCACCTGAATATCTCCCACTCCTACTTTTTGGTCCCCAGATTTCAATAAGGCAGTAGGCAATAGGTCCCACATATGTAAAAATGAAAATTATGGTTGAGAACTTTTTTAAGTAAATTTTCAAAGACATCACAAAGGCAGGGTTTAAACAGAGATTATAAAGCTACTCAATCCTCTGGACAAACACAGAGTGATAGAATTGCCTGTGTAAAGAGTGATAAAGAAATCATAAATTTTCATACAACTGAAAAAAAATAATTTTAAGTAATATTCCATAAGGAAACTCCAGGCACTTTTTTAACAGACCATACACAAAACATTTTCATTTGAAAAAGCTGTTGCAAATGGACAGGCAAGTAAAATATGACATATGAGGATCTAAGCACACTATTCTCACTTTACTACAACATCACTACTTACACTGCAACTAGAAGTAATTAGTATTTATCACTTGCAGACTTCAAAGTGCTTTTCTATACACATGATTTGATGGGTTTCTTGAAGGTGGCAGAGATTGATTTTTTCTGGATCCTCAAAAATAGATTCATGCATTAGGCTATTGAAAGAGTGGCAAAATAATCCTATGGACGTGCCTGATGCAAAACACAAGGGAAATTTTCATGACACATATCTTTTCCTCACTCAACGACACAGCCCTTCTTTAATAATTTATTGCTTCTTTGCTCCAATTCCATCCATTTTGCCCAGAAATCCCAAAATCTGTCTTATTTTTTTTTCTTTTATAAGACCAGCTTTGAAAGGTTTTTCTTGCAAGTCATGACATGTTTATCCAGAGCATCGTTACATTGTTTTGTAGTGTATATGAAATTGCAGTCACAGTATGCATGTAGAAAAAATCCTTCTAAAAGCTTTATTAATATCAGATAAATTGATATTTTCTCAATATTGAAAAAGTGAAGTAGAGTTTTAAGAATGCAATAAGATTTCAATAATAGTCATAAAGATGAATGCATCAAGAATGTCTGTCTTTGTTTTAAATACCAAAATACATGACATCCTCAAGCATTTAAATTATTTATCAGCTCTGAAGGGGGCACCTGTAATGTACATAGAGGGAATTACCTAGTCCTGTAGCATAGTATCTGAATATACTAGCATTATGGTTTCTATCATTCAACACACCCACTTCCTTCCAGAGTTGTTTCCTTTCCTTTGTAGACCTGGTAAGATCTGATTTGGCCATCCTCTTTGGTGACACTGACAGTGGAACAACTCCTTTAGATGCTTATGGACTTCACTGTTCTGGGCAGTAATAAATTCCTGAGCACCAGCATTTGCAAAAGATAAACAATGATGAATAGCTAAACCTGCTCTGGTCAATCCACATAGCGCCCCTCAAAACTTCCCCAGTAGTACTCAGGGAAGGGATCTAAAGTCATCAGAATAATACTTTTTCATTGAATTAATTTGGCAAGAGGGGGTGGTATTATTTTAATGTCATTTTGGTAGAAATTGGATTCTATGGAAAAAAAATTTTCTTTTTAGTATCTAATACTCTATATACTAGAACTTTTGTTGGTAGCATCTTTACCAGTGGCATAAGACTTTCCATCCCTTCACCTTAAAGCCCATATTCTGTTCCTCATAATTTTACCAGACTTGGACAAAAAAAGACTAAGGTTCTTGTCATAAATTTATATATGTATTGCACTCAAATGCTGAGAAATCTGATGAATATAACTGTAAGGATAGTGTCCATTATATTTGGAAGGTCACAGGGATTTGATGGACAAGGGTATTCCCGAGCAATGACAGAAAGCAAATGTCACACCTATGTTCGAGAAGGGTAAGGAGAAAATAGGATCAAGGACACTACAGACTGGTCAGCTTCATCTTCACGTCTGGAAATGTGATGGAATAAATTCTCCTGAAATGTTTTCCCAAGCACATTAAGCAGAGCAAAATGAATAGGAGTAGTCAGACTGGATTTTCAAGCAAGAATTATGCCTGACCAATCCAATGACCTTCTATGATGATGTGACTGGCAAGATGAATGAGGTAAGACTAGTAGCTCCTGTTTATCTTGGTTTAAGCAAAGCTTTCCACTTTTCCATCCATTACATTCTCATACACAAGCTGATAAGCTTGTCTATAAGGAGAGTAAGATGGATTAGAAAAGTAGCTGAACAGCTGGGCTCAAGAGGGGCATCAGTTGGATTCAAGTCTTTAAGTGTGTGCCAGGAGATGATACTGGGACAAATACTATTGAACACCCTCATGAATGATGGGCGATGAATCAGAGCATGCCCTCAAATAAGTCCACTGATGACATCAAACTGGGTAAAGTAGCCACTGCATGAGATGGAAGAGCTGCCATCCAGATCATTCTCAAGAAAGACTGAAGAAATGGACCAAAAGAAAGTTCATGAAGTTCAACACAGGGAAATCCCACCTCCTCCCCCTGTGGAATCACAACACCAGGTTAACTACAGACAGGGGACTGACTGGAGGCAGCTTGGAGAAGAGGATCAAGAGGTCCTGTTTGTACCACAGTGACCATTAAGCATTGAGCCCTTGCAGTAGAGGAGGCCCTAAGATGACCCTTCTTTGAGCAGGGATTTGGAGTAGGTGACTTCCAGCAGTTCACTCACTCATCAGCTGTTCCATAGCTGTGAGGATGGAAACGTTCTTTTTTCCGGGAGAGCAACTTGCAGAGGACTTCCCAATACACAAAGGTGAAGATGAGTGTTCATAGGGCAGTTGAAAATCAGCAAAACAACTGAAACTTGAGAAACTTTGTATTCTTAGTGTAGTCTGCAATACTGCCTATTGACGTGAATGCAGAGTACTTATAGTCTGGATCTTGCTCTCTATCTTTCTCAGGGGAATATTCGCTTTCTATTCTGCTTTTCCTTCCTGCAGTCACACAGCAAAGTTGATGCACCTGATACATTTACCATCTGCACCATAAAATCACTCAGATTTCTTTGATGAGAACTGTGTAGCCTTGTACACATTAGAGATGTCTCAGATTTCCAAGTATCCTTTCACTGTGATGGAGTTTAATATAGCTTCCCAAAATAGCTTACTTACTAAATTTCTAACTTCCTGCAAATGTTGCTTCTTTAATTCTTATAACCTTGTCCTGCTGTACTGTGAAAAACAAACACATCTTGAATTATTTTAAGCTGAAAACATATTGGCCTGTAATGCTCTAATCAAACTAAACAGAAGATCAAGTTAAACAATGATCAAAACAGCTGGTCCTGTTATTTGTGAAGTCAGATTAAATTCAGAATATTTACCCAGGCAGGCATCCTCTAGCCATGTACAAGTAGTTCAGTTAAAAGCTCTGAAAATTGCATTTGCTGCTGCCTTTTTCTCATTATTTTATTGAGAGGAATCATTTAGGATATGAAATAACCTCTACAGCTGTCAGAGTCAGGTGATTACTGGAAAACCTCATCTTTCTTAAAAAAAGGTAATCAAGTAATCTGCCAACCTTTTTGCTTCCACCCCCCCACCCCCACCCCCCCCACCCCCCGACAGTGTGGACGTCTGCAAAATATGGATCTGGTCAGTGAGAGGAAGAAAAAAGGAAAGGAAGAAAAGCCAAAAATTAATATTGTTAAGCTTTGTGTTTTTAGAAAAATAGCTTTTTTATTTTGGAAGCTTTATTTTCTTACACAGCAAGCACTTGAGATTAACAAAGTTCAAGAAACCAGCAAATGAGAAAAAAAAAGTTGAAATGAGATATTGAGAAACCAATTAGGTTAGTTCTCTATGGATCTTTTCTTTTTACAGATCAAGATTGATTGCACTCAGATTGAATTGCAGGAGGCAAACTGAACAATGCTGCAGATAGAGCACTGTGTGCCTTGTGCTTCCTGGCATTCTAGAATTACCTTTCTGGACAAGTAAATTAAGCAGTGATTTTTCTCTTCCAGGTATGACTTCTTATACCTCTCTTGTCTTCTATGTCTACCAGTACACATGCTCTTTATTAAAATTCTTTGTCCTTAGAGTACAGAAAATAAAATAACCCAAAGGACTATATTTAATTTTCAGGTGATTTCATGTATTTCAAATTTTTAAATTTCATCATGTAAGAAATCTCCTCATTGGATGCAGATATTTTTTGATCCTTTGTTCAACAGGGATACATTTGGTGTATGCATCAATGAAATACTATAAAAATACAAAATAGTGTAACACTACTATGATATTAGGACAATAGTAAGGTAATATATATTACTAAAGTACTATAAATTCTTTTAAATTACGTTTTCCTAATTTATTGGCAGAATACATGTACTTGCCGTGTTTAAAAAAATCACCTGGGCCACATGAGAATCTGTATGTGTCAATAATCAAACTCAGGTAACTTCCCTTTCCACAGATTTGCTCTTTCTTTTCAAACGTCCAACATCTCAAGGGCATTATTGTAGATTTTTCACATGCTGGTAAAACTAAACCTTTAGACATATTCGTGTAGCTGTTTGGAAAGCTGCAGGAAATATCTGTCTCAAGAACTCAGAAAGCTATGTTTTAAAAAAAAGGAAAAGAAGTGGTCTCTTTTCTAGCTTTAGAGCCTTTAGGCATTCCCTGTCTGCAGTCACTCTGTGCTTTGAATTTGTTTCTGTATTAACCTCTCATTCTATAAACACCTCTTGTCTCAAAAGTGGAAAAGTAGGTTTTTTGTATAAATCCAGGAGCTCCACTGTCAAAGAAGACTTAGCCTTCACTTTGAAATTTGCCTATTGAAAAAAAATCTATTCTACAAGCACCTAAACCCAGGTGGCCTGAAGAGAACTTAATTTCTCAATAGTAGCAAAGTGGCAAACTGGGAAGATTACTGCAAAATGCTCATCTTAATCTAGCTGCCAATTCTGTGATCTTTCACGATAAACAATCACAGTTTGGGAACCAAATCAAAAATGTGTTATGGAAATGGACTATAAGGGACTTAGGGATATCTATTTTTATTTACCGTAAAGTAAATTAGTGTCTTGAGATCAAGAAATAAACATAATTACTGAAATGGGAGCCATGTAGAATGGCTCATGTGAGAATACTCTTCTTTATTCACAGCTGCATTGAATTCACACAAGGAAGCAGTGTATGGGTGGGATTAAACTCCTAATTGTAGTGACCTACACTTTGCATTGGATGTGGGCAATCTACAACCATCCCCCAGGCATTTCCCTCGCTTTGGGCATCTCTTTTCATCTGGAACACTTTAGAACATCTAGGACATCTGCAAATGTGACTCAGAACCTAGAAAAGCCTTATGCCTTGCTGGAATGGCCTCTGAGGGCCAAGGAGATGCTGGATAGCTTTTTTAATGGCACTACCTGTTTTTGAATAGTGTGGAAGTTTAAGGCAGATTTTTTGGAGGAGACTTCTTAAGAGGGCCCTCTCTCCCCTTTCCCAACCAGTTCAGGGAAGAAAAAACCTCCTCCGAGAGAAGTGGAAAGAACCCGGTTTATTAAACAGACAAAGAAAGCACTCCCCAGCACAATAAATTTGACAATACTAGATGACAAGAACTTTGTGCTGCTTTGGAGAGATGACAGGACTAAAAAAGAAGTTTTTCTTGGAGGTGGTTGCTCTGTCTTAGTCTCTCTGGCTCTGGGACACATTGCGCAGGATGAATCTTGGTGGGTTCCAGGTGCAGGCCCCCACGGTGCTCTCCCGAGTTTTCCATCTAGAGAGATTTTAACAGTTCCAAGGGAAGACGGAAAAAAAAGGAAAAAAACCCCAGGAAAGTAAAAAAAAAAACCAAACCCAAAAAAACAGGAGGAGAGGAAAAGAAAGTGAAGCTTCTCTTCCTCTGCTAGCTACTGCCTAACTGGCTAACTAACCACTGAAGAAAAAAAAATCTTTCCGTCCCTCGCCATGTGTTGCTGAATCCGACTCTCAAGGCCAGCCGGCAGAGGAAAGTTTCTGAAAACAAACCGTGTGCCGCTCCTTTCTCCCTGCTCCCAGACCCAACACCAAAGGCACACAGGGCAATATCCAACAGAGGCCCAAAAGACAATTGGGGATACAAACCTCACAACCTCACCCCAGGACAAATAGGTAGCAGGAAAAAGCAAAATCCTTTAAATAGTATCAGTCTGTCAAGTCCATTGAACATTTTAAGCAAACCTCCTTCAGTTATGATGGGAAAACAGATCCCCAGACCACATGCAGGCAACAGAACTCATAAGATAAAAGTTTAACTGTGTAAGAATTTAGAGCTGATTCTTCCCCTTTGACAGACATGATGTTGGTAGGATACATTTTTAAGAGCATTGGCCAGATTGCAGAGGGGTTCTTGCAAACTTTCCAACAGAAATTAGTTCTCATCTTAAGCTCTTTGATTATGGGAATCCTTGAGTGAATCAGTAGAGACTTTTTGAACTTTATCGTAAACAGGAATTAAATTCTATACATGTTTTAGGTATGTGCTTTTCTACAGTCATTTCATTCAAGAAACAAATAATATTTTAACAATGAACTCAGTTACTGTCCCAAGCAACAAAAGATGACATTAATAAGAATATGTCTTGTTTCTTTTGAAACAGTGGTGTTAGGATTTTCTTTTCATGGGCCCATTACAGGGACTTATGTACAGGTCTATATACACGACACATATACACATGGTAAAGAACTTGGATTTGGACATAGTTTTACATTTATTGGGCTTTTTTTTTTTTTTTTTTTTTTTTTTTTTTATGTTACAGTTTATTTCCAGCAAAATGTTTTTGTTCATTTCCAATTGAATGTTTCACTAAGTAATATTTTCACTGTTTTCAGTTTGAATAATACCCTCCTGACATTGTGTTTGCTGATAGAAGTAGTATAGTTGTGAAGAAAAAGCGATGGGTCTCATTTATTTAAATTGGCTACTTGGAAAGTTTGGGAATTATTTTTACTTTGTCACTTACTCCAAGTCCAGGAATAGTAGTACCACTTAGATTTAGCTAACTAATCCTCATATCTTTCCTTAGTCACAGCTTATTTTGAATCTAAACAGTCATCCAGTCTTTTCCTTAGTTTAGTGCAGCAGAGTGTTGCCTTTTAGGCCTGAGGAGCAGATGCAGAGCATCAGCAGTGCAGTGTTTACCAGTGTAACAAACTCCAGGTTCTGAATGTCAGTGTCACTGGAGCTGTGCTGAAGAGCACCAGGGAAGTTGGCCTGTCAATAATGGGCATGGCTTTGAAATTTACTTGTTATGAGAAATCACCCAAGGAAGGGGACACTAAGAAAAAGAGAGTCTTAATCCCATTGATAAAGTGTCATCAAATCCTACTCTTTCAACGATTTAAAGAGATAATCCCAGGCAGCCCTGTTGAAATTTTTCAACACCTAGTGATAATGCCGCCAGAAACTCCTTCCAGTGTTGTGACATTGCAGTCGTGTGTCAGCTTACGTGCTTGCCTGCTCAAATTTATGGAAAGCTGTTTGTAAAAAGCACAACATTCCCTCGCCCACTGAATATATAACAGATGCAAAAATACACTTGAGGTTATATACACTAGAAGACAAAACTGTTCAATTTGACACATTTAGCTTATTGGCAATGTGCTTTGTTTAAATTAAAAAATAACACTTTGCTAAAGATGACGAAGTAGAATGCTGCATTGAAAGAAAGTATTAATCATAATTAATGCAGTGATTTGCTCTTTACTAACATTGTTGGATCAGTAGCCTCAGGCCCAAATCCAGATCACTGGCCCGTTAGGGTAGACCGATGCATATTAAATTACCAGTGAATTAAAATACACAACATTTCCTATACGCCAACACCTAATTGAACTGTTCCCTTCTCCAGAGAAGTTGACTTTGCTTTCTGTGTTTAGATGTTAAGGACCCTGGTGAATGACTGGGTTTCATTATGTTTTTACAGCAGATGAAGCCCCACCATCCATTAACAAGTCCAGAGAATTCTTGGTGCTGCCATTCTCAAGGCTTTGGTTTCACTGGTGGGAGAGGGCTCTGCCTGTGCTTGATCATCTGTGACACCAACAAAGCCACGTGTTTGTGTTTTTTCAAGAGGCCAACGCCACTGGGGATGGTAGGAATGTTTTGTACAGGGTGTGAAGGAAGAGCCAGTCTTGTCGTACTCACAAGGGTAAACTGTAACAAAAAATGGTAAATAATACGTTTTGCTGGGTATTAGGGTTTTTTTCCCCCCCTCATTTTACATTAATTATTTTGAAACATCAGCTACTCCTGCTGTATATTGCGGGGAATCCACAGCTAATTATCAGACCACTGATTTGGTATGCCCTTTTAGTGGCTGTAAATTAGTGTAAATCCTGCTGATTCAATAATTTTGCTCCTCAGAGGGTCTCAGAGTCACACCTGAGGTTTAATAACTAATCTCTCATCACTTAACTTGCTATATTTTTCAAAGTAGTTTACAAAGGCTTTTGCAAAAAACTTGGCCTAACTGTGCTAATGCAGCTGTATTGGTCACCTCCACAGCTGCAGTGGGAAATTAGCACTGCTGGGGAGGAATGGATAGGTCTTCCTAGGAAGTGCTGCTGGTCGTGGGAAGGGCAGGAAGCCTTATGGCTTTAAAACTGTAAAGACTTTCAATCAATAACAAACCAAAACAAACCAAACAACCAAAAACCCAACAAAATCCCCCAACCAAACAAAAAAACCACAACCAACGAACCAAACCAAAAACAACCACAGATATTTATATTTGAAAAGCAGGATTTTTAAAAATATTTCATATGAATCTATATCCAAAGCCCTATATGAAGTTAGGTAGGAAATTCCATGAGAGATTCCCTGTGAGATTTCTGTGCTCTGATTCTGCTTGAGAGATAAATAATATCAGAAGATTTTATTCTCTTACAGGAAAATTAGGTGTTTCCATCTCAGTGTGAAACCGGAAACCTGCAGGTTAGACAAATGCTTCTATTCAGAGAAAAATTAAAACTAAACTTTTATTACCCCAAAACCTCTGGGAAAAAAACAAAAGTAATCCTTTTCTCTAAAATTTTGCTTAAGTGGGAAGCATAGGAGAGTTTCTCTTATGTCTCTGAGAAAGCAGTATTTATCTCTTTTAAATGAAAACATGAATAGTATTCCTTGTTCAGTAGCTTAGTGATCAGAGCATTACCCTGGGATTTTGCTCTTCTTCCTTGAAAAACAAACTGAAAGTTCAACGGAAAGATGCCTAACGCCTGTCTCTTTTTTTTTTTTTTTTTTTTTCTAGTTTATATTAGGATTTTAACTTTTTGAGTGAAAATGGTATATGGCTTCACTATTCTCTTTCTTGGTTTTTGTAAACACCTTACAGGTGAACTCTTCTGTAAAAAAACATGATTCTGATCGAAGTGCAAAGGGCAAAATTGTAAGAGACCAAATAATTCACTGCTGCAGAACCATCTTTTCCTGGGTGTGTCTGGAACACAGAGAGAGACAAGGTAAGGGATTTATCTAGCAATGTGTCCAAAAATCTTTGAAAGCCTTGTCAGTAACACAATAATAAACTTTTATGTTTTAAGCTTGTTGAAGTTCAGAATTTCTTTTCCACAGCAAGTCTTCATGTATTTGGTATAATATGTAATAACAAAAAACAAAACTCGTCAAGTAATTGAGTGGGGGGGGAATGAGAGTTAGAGGGACAGGGTTGAATCACTGTCAGTGTCAGAATGCCATCTCATAAATCAAAGAAGTCTGTGCTAGTATGGTTCATGTTAGATAATGAAACATGATTTAAAATAGAAAAAATTTCAAAATGATACCTGAAAAAATCTAAACACTGTGTTCCAAAATTGCCCAAATGTCCTATTGCCTCAGCTGTGTTTTCAGACCTCATTTGTCCAAGTAGACATTCCACTTTAGAAACATTAATGTTGATGAAATGGTATTTTTGAATGACAAATGCTTGGAAACCTTTAAACAGGTTTTACTGGGACTGTATTTTATTTAACTACTGATCTTTGATCCCTGAAGTCCCAAGGATCAAGAGCAACTAGAAGACACTTTCCCATTGACTTGCACCAAGCATGATCTTAAGGACTTGCTACTGCACCCTTCATTTTCCGTGCACAGTTGTCCTGGTGAAGTCTTCTTCACCCTTGTAACTCATGCATCTTTTGTTGAGTGGAGAAAATGACTTTGCATCACAAGAGTGATTTTCTGACATCCAGAGATGTGTATTATGCTTGTAGAGATTCTTACAGCTAATTGATATGCGATGAATCAAAGCCTTCTGATGTTGAAAGCAGCCTAGTATCACTCTTTGGCAACAATTTGGAAGGTTGATCCTTCAGAAATTGTATCATCTCAATTTCTGATTAGATTAAACAAAATTTTAAGGCATTTTGATGAATTATATTATTCCAAAAAGTAGTAGAATTTGGTCTACAGAAGGGATACGAGATGTTCAATTTAAATTCAATTTAAAAAGTCACTATACCCTACACAGTGGCTGACTTGCAAAATTCAGTGTACTGGGTCCATTGCTCCAGACTGCACAGGTTTGTGGGGTTTTTGATTTGCCTTTTTGCTTTTTATTGAACTTTCTTTGTTCACTGCACTTCTCAACAGGACGGAGAACAGGAAAAACAGAAGTGGTCAAACTCATGAGTCAAGACAAAGGGAGAGCTGTGTGGTGCTGAGCTGCTGGCTGTTGCTACACAACAACTAAAGATTTCCTTTCATTTTTAAGTGCCAAAAGTTTCTATTATGCATATCAGTGTTGCAAATTTAGCAACAAATCAATAAAGTATTTTTTAATTTCCTTTCCTATTAAAAAAAAAAAAAAACTGAATAAAGCAGTTAAGCATCTCTGGGAGTTTTGTGAAGAGTAAGAAAATGTTTTGTTTCAGAGGATAGCCTTTGCTGTTATTGTGCTGCATGCCAGGGAGGGACCATAGTGGACTCTGTTGAGGTTGAGTTCAGGTGGGTAAGCATCCTGGAGGGGCATAGAGATGAGGACCCATTTGGCAGTGGTACAGTTTGTGCTGGTGTGGCTGAATTGTGCCTGGGGTTCTGCAGTGTGATGGCAGCCAGGTGTTGGGGAGGGAGGCTGCCAGCTGTGAACTTGCAGGGCATTCCAGAAGAGCTCTGTGACAGGGCTGCAGCTTCACAACTGCATTCCTGCAGGAAAATCTGCTAACATGAAGTGAAAACCGTCAGACCTCAATCTTCTACCAAAGAAACCGAAAAACAAGCAAACAGAAAAAACAACATCAAAAAACCCCCACAACTAAAAACCCCCAAAATAAAACAAAATGCCAAAACACCCCAAAAATTTTGCACTTGTTCTTAAGAGCAAATCATATCTATCATGAAAAACCGCAACCACAGATCAGTGTCATTCTAGGGAAAATTATCCATAAAGATAAATTTACAAAAGACTGCTACTAAATGTTATATTGCATACTGTGTCATGTCCTATAACATGTACTCTGATTCTATGAAGAGACCCTGCTTGTAAAACAAAAAATACCTTTATAGGTTTCAGTATTGCTGATAAAAAGTTGTCATAATTAAACTGAATCGGAAAAAAAAAATCCTTCCTATGTTTTTATCTCTTGCTATTTATGTTTTTCTTCAAAAATTCTAGAACAAAGTATGTTACCAATAATGGGGCTCCTGTTCTCCTATTTTCTTACTTTTTACTGATCAAAAAATAAGTTCAAACACAGAGGGCTGGGATGAGGGGAATATGACAATAATAAGAACAATGAAAGCAACCGAATTTAGACTCTCATTCTGGTGTCGATATTCAGAATTATTCAAAGAAACAGTTCCCTAGCATTGCTCAATTCTATCAGCTGCTGAAGGAGCATAAAATGACTCAGATGAAGACTAAAATTAGGCTTCATGAATCCCATCCTAATTTTTTACAGGGAATTGGAGTTTGGGGAATGCACAGATTTTTTCATTTTAATTAAAATACCATAATTAGGTTCTTGAAAATAATTTGCATTCTGCAAAATGTTTTTGAGTTTGTCTCCTCCTTTCTGTTTTGAGACTAATGTCTTGAATATTTGTCTTTTAAAAGCTGAATTTCACTTACTACTGTTAATTATGGTTTCATTCTAGTGCAACATCCCCCTACTGATAATTTTTTGAGTCTAGACTATGGTGTTTCTTGGGATTGCTCAGACTGTAGTGGGGCTCCAGTACAGCTGACTGGAACAGAGAATACTATAGCTCTGCACTCTGTCATGGGGTCAGTGAGGACTATTCACCACCCCCAAACAAAAGAGTAAAAATGCAAATTTATAGATGCTTAAGAGAACTGAACTGCAATATTTTAAGTGTGCACGGTAATATCTTGTATTTTTCCTTACGAAAGAAATAAACAATCCTAAAATTGTAGTAACATGCAAAGTGAATTTCTCACATTTATTTGAAGAAATATGAGTTTCTCTTTTAATTAGAATGAGTCATAGGTTTTGCATTTTCTTTTGTGACAAAGATTTTCATTCTATTTATAGAATATATTATTTTTTAAACCCTGTTAGATAAAAAGTAGCATGTCAGCATGCCATGAGTGATCTAGATTTATATTTGACAATAAAGTTTTTTAGTTATAATTATGGTCTGAGAAATAATTTTAAACTGCAGTTGATTTTTTTAATGCAGGAAAATAATTTTCTCTTTCTGGGCTTTCAAATTATTTGACTTTTTCAGAGGAATGCAGTTTTCTCAATAGTTTCTCTGCATCATAAAGACAATAATGCTCTCATCAGTTCATTTCTTGGGCATGTGAATGGTTGTGTGAAATATATTTTTTCATAACAATCTTTATAATATTAAATTTAAGCTAATTCTTCGTGTTCAGATCTAGAACCTCAGTGCTCACATAAATAGCATCATTTTGCTATTTCTCATCCTAACTTTACTTCTGGATCACTTGGTTTTTCTATTGATGAGGGGTTTAGGGGTTTTGCCCCTGTGTCTGGCAAGCAATGTGTATCTGGGGACTACTCTGAAAGAGGTTGGAAGAAGCATCAGAGAAAAGAGAAACTCTGTTTATAGGCCATGTACAGAATAGCACCTATGTGATTTTCCTCAGGATGTCAAAGACCTCCAAAGAAATGTTAGATGTTTACAAACTGGAAAAGGCTGGAAAACACTTGATAATTGAAAAATAATTCTGATTCTCTAGATCTTACCCCACAGCTATGTTTATAGGCAATATTTATGCATTCTTTGGGAACTAATGCATTTTAACATTTTTCTTGTCTCTTAAAGCGGTAGATCCAAATCTCTCGTCCTCTCATTTAGGGACTTTTGGTTTTTGCTTTTGGTTGGTTGGTTTGGGGTTTTTTTTGGTTTTGCTTGGTTTTTTTTTTTTTTTTTTTTTTTTTTTTTTGTTTTGCTTTGTTTGCGTTTTTGGGGGAGATTGTTTTTCATTTGTTGGTTTTGTTTCGTTTTGGGTTTGGTGGAAGATTTTTAAGGGTTTTTGGGGGTGGTTTGGGGGTGGTTTTTTGTTTGTTTTTATGTTTTTTACTCTTGGTTTGATTTAATATTTCTGGAGCCTAAGTGCGTCTACTCTGATGAATAAAAGAAAAAAAAAGAGCAGCCCCTGGGTCCAATGCCAGGTAGAACTCTTTGGTTCAGGTCTATGCTATGCCAGGGACAGCTCCTCTCTGGCAGGCTGGCTAAATCTACAGGCACACGGTAACCCTTGGCATCTTCAGACTCAGGCAGTTCCCTAAAAATACAAAATGCAAAATAATTAGCATGTGTTGCAGTGATGCTAGTGAGAAAAATTTCAAGGTGCCTCAAATAATGCACGGATTATATTGAAATTTGATAGGGAGAAGTTTTCATAGCATGAAAATGAGACTGTGGCTTCTGTGCACTGGCATATGGCATATGTGAGTGCTCAAAGATATGATACAAGTTTGGATAATATTTTAAGACTAAGGAGAATTGTATCAGACAGACATTGTGCAATTAATTGTATACACACTGCCTTATGGAGAGAGAATCTCTATGGCATTATTCCCTGAACTGGAATGGAGATTACTTGTGGAAAACCTGCTGGAGTGCTTCAGGAAAAATATGGAGAGTCAGCTGACATTTAAGCAGTGCGGAGAACCAAGTCTGACTTGTTTATAACAAGTTTTCCAAACTCTTTCCTGACCCTGTTACAGCAGGCAATGTAGATGTATACTGAATATTCCAGATAAAATCTTTTCTGTGATTTGTGGTTCATTTCTAGTATAGTTTGGAAAAAATATGACGTTACTGGTATAGTCAGGAATCTGTCTTTATGTTGACTTTGTCATGATGCTGGTTCACCACTATCCTCCAACTGAGTAAAAATTTAGCCTTTGTTTCTATATCTGTCTGTCTCAAATTCCAGATAAGTTAGAATTCCAGATAAATTAGAATCATTCCTCTTAATCAGAGTGACATTCTAAAACTACTGATACTCACACAGCTGTTTATAGGGCATTTATTGTGTTTTCTGCTTCTTGAATGGACTTGGGATATGGGGGTGTTACAAGCATTCTCTGGGCTGTTCCCGGCTTCACTAAATAATATCTGTGGATTTTTGCTGAGATAAAACTAATACTAGAAGACTTCCCATTATGGACAGATTTGCAAAGAACCCAGTAAGGGTCGCCAAGCAAATGCTGACAGGTTTTCACTGGGAAAAAAAAAAAAAAAAAAGTACTGTGTATTTGCATCACTGAGCAGGGCATGTTCAATATGAATATTAGGATGCTAAGCCAAAAAAAGAGAAAAGAATTCACAGTTTCAGCAGACATCAGAACTGCTGCAGCTGTTTAGGGGTGTCACACAGGGCTAACTGCATTTAATTGCTGAAATCGATTAAATATAACTGTACCAGTAAATTTTGTAAAGTTCAACTGATGAGCTTCCACTTTATGGCCAAAATATATTTTATTCATCTTGTAAAACAGGTCTAGTTATAACTAGACACACTCTTCAATCGGTATTTATAGTCAGTGGAAGGCTCCCCTAGAAAATGATTAATTCCCCTGGGATTCTGTATCTCAGTCTAGAGGTGCCTGTCTCTCTCAAATAATTGTAGAAATAACCTACAATAGCTAGCCTCCAGACCTTTCTAAATCAAGACAATTCAAGACATGTGTGCATGAACATATGCTTTAAATGATTTTATTTCCGTATTTCATTGTTTTTCTGTATCATGTTTTCCACAGTAAAATACATTCTGATCTTTTGATGTGTTAACAATGCTTCCATATTTACAGTCATGAAGAGTCATTAAAATACCAACTTTTTTTTTTTTTCTGCCAAAAAACCCACCCCAAAAAAGCTCCCACCAAAACCTCAACCATCTGCAGGTGTTCTTTTGTCACATATGCAAGCGTGTTGGAGTTGAACAGAATTGGCCCCGGTTTGAAACCCTGGCACACATCACCAGTGATTGGCTTCCAGCTGGAGTGGATGTCAGTGATCACCATTCTCTGATCCTGGAAGACGAGCTACTTTTAAATTTGTCTCACTACTTACTTATCTAGACTAGAGTTTGACAGTTGTTCATGAGCATTTGATGTGAGACAATGTCAAAATCTGAAGTGAACATGAACAACAACTGTAATCTGCAGAGCCAATGATTTCTTTGCAAAATGTTACCAGGTTATGCAAGTATTCAACATGATATACATAATTTGTATAAGATAAAACCCCAGTATATGCAACTGATTTTCTTTTTTTAAGTTGACTAGTCTCAAAAGCCTTATCTTCCTTATTGAAATTGGAAATGTATTTTGGGATTATTTGCTTTCTCATCTACCCAGGGATTCAGATGAGACTAATGGGCCTGTAGTTTCCCTGATCTTCATTCTTGTCTGTCTTCACCAGTTTGTTTTTTTTACCATTGCACAGGAATTTCTTGAAGTTACCATGATCTGTGAAAGGCGGTTGAGAGTAGCCTCACAATAACATTTTCCAGCTCCATCAGCACTCATGAGCTCCAGGTCCCTAGGTCTTGTGGATGTTCAGCTTCTTTAAATATTCCCAAATCTGACCCTCTTCTACTGAGAGTAACTCTTCTTTGCTTCAGACTTTCCCACAGATTTGAGAAATTTGGAATCCCAGAAGATAAATCTTAGTGGTAAAAAACTAAAGTATTTTCTGTGTTCTGGTGCATCAGGTTCCCTGCACTGTTCACTTCTACTGCTGATATTCTTGTTGAAGCCTGGAACAGATATAACTCCAAATGGGTTTTGGCTTTCTTAACCACAGCCTCACCCTTGGAGACCGTCTCCACTCTTTCTGTATTAATCTTGCTTCTACCTCTTACGTTCTCTTTTTTTTTTTTTTTTATTTTTTTTTTTTTTTCTTACATTTGATTGTGGTTAGTACTTGCAAGACTCAATCCATATTCTTACATGCAGACGTTTTGTCACTTTTATGAAATTGACCACATATTGGGGTGGACCATATAAAAGCTTGGAAAAAGTGACCCTTGGAAATCAATCAGCTCCCCCAGACCCTAATACCTTGCTACCTCTTTTCAGGATGACAAACGACATCATCTCTCTGGAGTCAAGAATCCCCCAACCTTCACATTCCTGACCAGTTCATAATTTGCTGTAATTGTGAGCAAAGCTTCTCCCTTCATCTACTTCTCAACCACCTGTGCCAGGAACAGTGCACTCCAGAAACCACCCAAATTGATTGAGCTCTTCCATGTTTTCCCTCTGCAGACATCAGGCTGCTTTCAGTTACCTGTGAGGGCCAGGACTTTCCAGTTGTCTGAAGAGAGGACACTGAAAAGGGACATAATTAGGTCCCTTTTTATCTATCAAGTCATTCTCCAAAGTAGTGCTATTGACTACAATTAGCTTCTTTATTTAACATCAGAACCAAAAATAAACTAAATGCTATTAAGGAATTCACTGGGACAGTTGCCAGTCTGAAATCATTCTTTCAAAACTGGGGAAAGATCCTATGCATTCTGTTAGGAAATTATTTACCACAGTTTCAAATTAACATATAATGGTGGTTCTTTTGCTGGGAGTTATTAAAAACAGTAATAGCAACATGTGCTTACATTAAGAAGAAAACAAAACAAAACAAAACAAAACAAAAAAACCAAACCAAAACAAAAACCCAGTGCTGTGCTTCTTTTGTTTTTGAATTCATTTCTAAATGCATCAGTGACATTCAGAAAGAATTACAACAGGATAATGACTGGAAAATGACCTAACAATTCCTGTTAATTTTTAAAAAAAGATACATAGGCAATAAAGACCTGAAAAACCCCCTTCATTGTATAACTTGCTGAATGTGAATGAACAGATAGGGCTCTTTGGGAAAGATCTTAGGAATATGTGCTTTACCTGACAAGGAACAGAGGTCATTACTGCTAGAGTAATCAATAACCCCTGCTAATGCGTTCAGTTGGCAACATGAATCAGATCAATAAAACCTGCCACATGCTTTTGTTTTAGGAAATGAAACCTTTTAGTTCTTAATTAAGGGAGAGACCTCACATCCTTAATGATGTTTGCAATGACTGTTGCCACAGAGGATAATAACAACTGCATCTGAGGTTTGCTCTAAAAGACTTTGACAAAGTAGTTAGAGAGTTGAGCCAAAACTGATCTAAATTTATTTAATTTCTTTTAATGTAGCAAAACCAAGGGAAAATAATATTGAAGAAGAAGAAGAAGAAGAAGAAGAAGAAGAAGAAGAAGAAGAAGAAGAAGAAGAAGAAGAAATATTCTGATAAATTACTGTGGTTATCAGAGGAAATAACACTTCCATTACTGTAAAGTGTGTCTGCAATCTGGCAACAAAAGATACAGAATCAAACCACGCCAAAGTGCTCTGTGTGCTACTAATTGTGGATCTTTAGACATGGCCACTGTGAAATGCAAGTTATTTTTGCTTCCTCTCTGTTGTTCTTATTCTGACTTCTGTATGCTGTTGCATTTTCAACAAGTTAAGCCTAAGGGAAAGATCATGTGGAGTGGAGAGCAGGGGCAAACTAACAATAATGACTGTATTGAAAATGGCTCAGTTATTTACAGTTAATAAAAGGATAAGCATATGGGAGGGAATGGATTACTTTAAATGTTTAATCAAAAAATCATGTTTACATAATACATGAAAGATGCGAATGGGCTCATACACATGCATCTTGGTGATGGTGTTTCTGTCTTTTCCAATGCTTGTATGCTGGAAAACAACTGCATCAAAGGTTTGTATAACTGGAGCTAACACTTTCATTTCCAACATAGTTTCTGCGATAAGATTAGCTGCAATGAAGTCTTAAAGGTTCAAAGAGGTTTTAAGAGAAGCATATCTAAGGGTTCAGACTTGCAAAGCACTAAACCTTCAGAGAAACTGACTATAAATTCACCTGTCTCAGAAGGTGTGGGGGTATGAAAGGGAATAAAAATGGAAGATGTCAAAGGGAGAATTCCTAAGCATTTGCATAGCACCCTAACAATGTCACAGCTTACATTGCCACTAATCCTGAAAATGCAAATCTATATGTCTAATTTTACTCACACAAATGATTACTTGCAGGACCAAGCTCAAATATCATCATTATTAACTGAGAAATACAAGAGTCTAAAAGCACGATGATTGACACCCCTTTCATTTACACAGTACAAGACACACACTAAATGTGCTGAAAGCAGTAGTATTACAGCAGTTTATAACCAAGAAGTTAAAATTAGGCTAAGTATACCTGGAGGAACAGTGTGATGTAAAGGAGATCAAGATAGGTAAAGAAGTAAAGATATTACATTTCATGCACTTCCTCAAAGTAACTCTGTTTAAAAAATATACTCAGCAGATTCTTGGGAACAACACTTGCATCATGAATGCAAAATCTGGCCTGTATAAGACCAAAATTTTCTACAACAAATGTTTGGGGGTTATTTTTGTTTTACTGTTGATGGATTTTGATGTGTGGATTTTTTGGTTGTGTGTTTTGTTTGTTTTGTTTTGTTTTGTTTTGTTTTGGTTTGTTTGTTTGTTTGGTTTTGTTTGGGTTTTTTTGTGTGTTGGGTTTGATTGTGGGGTTTTTTGGGAGGTTTAGGGTTTGTATTTTGTTTGCTTTGGGTTTTCGTGGGTTGTTTTGTTTTGTTTTGTCTTTTTAATCCCTGGCTGAAACCAGGAGAGTGGCTTTGCTCTTTTGTGGGTTTGTGTGGGTTTTTTTTTGTTTTTTTTTTTTTTTTTTTTTTTTTTTTGTTTTGTTTTTTAATTTGTCACTTGTTTTAAGCTTAAACAGACTATAAAACAAGGAACTGTGACTAAAGGTTAAATTTTATGATTACATATGTTGCAAGTGCTTGTTCAGGAGAATAAGTTATTCTCTTGGGAAAAGACCTACCTGTACTCATTACTGAAAGAAGCACAGTTTAATAGCAATTCCTACCTATCTCTAGCCAGCGACAAATACAAACATCTAAAGTTGATTCAATAGCTTAAATGCAGGTATTAGCTGCTCTTAATTTTCCCTACCCTATTTTTTTTTTTTTCTGGAACATCAGGATACAGCTTGTATCTGACAGTAGACCCAAGCTAAACCTCTTGTCTTTCTGGCTGAATACCACAAGGCACATCTACACCAGATGTTTATATGCAAATGAACTGCCTCCCATCCAATAATAATTTCCTTTATTGGCAGCAGAGCAAGGGAGGTGAAATGAGCTGAATTAGAGACACCTCCGGAAGATGTCCATGTTGGGGCTGAAATGAAACCTTGAAGGAAAACAATGTTCTCTTTCTGATGGCAAAATAAGTTGCTTGATGATTTTCCCCAGGTCACATATTTCGTTCTTTAAAAAAATGAGTTCCACCTGGTATGAAAGTAACAGCACCTCTGTATGCTTTAATAATATATTCTGTTTGAAGCTGTTGAGGACATTGCTGCTAACTTGGATGATAACAAAGCTGGTCATTTTATTCATATGAATTAAAGTACTACAATACAATAATTATTCTCCCACACTTTCTATTTTTGAACAAGGCATTTCAAGTCTCAAATTCCTCATACCTCCAAGTATCTTTAGATGCTCATATAGTACACCATGGACAAATAGAAAACAGCCTATTTTAGAAGATTAAGCTGTATGAAATACAAGCTAACTTCCTGAGAAAATAAAGAAGGGGGAAATAGCTCTAAGAAGCTCTATTTCACCCAGATGAGGAGGTTTAGTAAAGAAAAATGATCAAAGCAGTGTAATATATGCCTGCCAGAAATAATAGGTACATATTGAAATTTTCACTTTTAACTTTGGGTATGGTTGTTTGAAGATTTACATATATCCATAGCTGTTGAACATTTTTCTTTCTACAGATTCCATAAAACAAGTTGTAACTCAATGGAATGTTTTTAAAAAATTCAGGAAAAGGGAAGAGAGGATACCAGGGAGATTTCAGGATTAACATGCAGTTCTGAATATTTAATTAGCCCAGGATAACAACAGGTAATTATGAAATCAAGCAAAGGTCTATTATGCATCATTTTATAATTCATGCGGGTGTGTCATAAAATTACAAGCATTTGTACTTTTAAAAAACTAACCATGTGTTTAATGCAAATGCAATCATGCTAATGTGATTCACATTTTTTAAAGTGCACATTGAAAGAGTGGGTAATAATGAGAGGCTTTGTAAACAAAATCACTGGGAGATACTAATAACATAGCATTACTAAGGCGTGTTATTCATTGCAAAATTTGGAGGAGAGAAAAAAGTGACCTATAATCAGCTCTTCATTTCCTGTTTTTAACTCTAAGGTATTTTAGGATTACATTTTTCTTTTGTTGTGCCTCTATTTGTTTATGCTTCTGACCATGGCTATGTAAATCGGGGAGAAAGAGTGAGTGATCAGAAGGGTTGAGGATATATTCATACCATTTCCATTTAATTCATCTGGTTAAATGGAAGGAGATAATCTCTTCCTCTGAACTGCCCCTGGCAGGGACTCTGATGACTCCAAGGGGAGCCTTAGGCTATGTGGACAAATTTGTATAGAAGAGTTATATATAAGTTATAATACATAGAAAATGAAAGGTGTTTTTCTGTCTAATGTTTATTGTTACATCAATGTCTAACCTAGATTATTTGTGGCTTTTAGTAAACCTGAAAATTTATGAGATAGTCACATAGGATGGCAAATATGATCTGGTGCTTGGCAGCTGGAGAGCATGAGGAATACTCCAGATCTTTCTGAAATAGTACAGAACATTTGTGTTTAGACAATTGAACCATGCTGTGGGTATCTATGTTCAGGTGAATTGAATAGCTTGCGGTTCCCCACTGGTGATATTGAGTAGAACTAGATGAATTTTGATGTCTAGTGCACTCATGGACCTTAATACCTGGTACAAGAGAGACACAAACTTTCTGGAGCAAGTTCAATGAAGGGCCATGAAGCTGATGGAGGCCTTGGGGCATCTTTTGTATAAGAGACTGACAGCTTGGGCTGTTCAAACTGCAGAAGAGAAGGCTGAGAATGATTAAGTCAACAAGTATAAATTGATGATGAAGGAATAAAGAAGTGAAGTCAAAGTCCTCAGTGGTGCCCAATGAACTGGTTGCCCAGAGGTGTTGAGGAATCTCCTTCCTAAAAACCCTAAAACCCAACTGACCTGCCCTGTGCAGTCAGCTCTAGGTGACCCTGCTCTCAGCAGGGCATAAGAGCTCTGGCTCTGGAACTGCCTTATCATAACAATTATTCTGTGTTTCTGTTTTGGTGAACTGTGCAAGAAAGGAAGCGATTTTGAAGAAAAAGATACTTAGAAATGCCCTAGTCAGGGAAGTGGAGTTTCTAATATCTGCATTTGTATCTGTATATGTAAAAACAACCAAGCAGATGACTACACTGAAGTTCCTTGATTTGTACTCACATGCATCCAATATCCAGAGTTCCTACAGTGTGGACACGGATGTGTCTAATATGATACCACATAATGCAACCTTAGAAGCATAATAAAGTGTTGCTGTAGACCCTCTCTTCTCTCCGAAGAAGTACCATTTTGTTAAAAATATGTCTTTAATGCCTTATAAATGTGCACTGGTGAAAACATGGCCTTTCAACAAAGGTTTTATGCAGATTCCTAGGCCTCTACTCATAAGCAAAATATATATAATTTTTTTTTTTTAGTAATTTCAACTATTTAAATTCAAAGCTATTGCTCATGCCAGGGTTCTTCACAAAAGTCACAGAACTACAGAATCACAGAATGGGTCAAGTTAGAAGGGACCACAGTGCGATGTTCATGTGGTCCAACCTCCCTGCTCAAGCAGGGCGGTCCTAGAGATCATGACACAGGATGGCATTTCAGATGGTTCTTGGGTATCTCCAGAGAGGAACAATCCACAACCTGTCTGGACTACCTGGACGGTCACCCGCATTGTAAAGAAGTTCTTCCTCACGTTCAGGTGGAACCTTCTGTGCATCAGTTTCTGTTTATTGCCTCTTGTTCTATTACTTGGCACCACTGACAAGAGCCTGGCTCCATCCTTTAGGGACCCTCCCTTCAGCTACTTGTAGACATTCATGAAGTCCCCTCTCAGCCATCTCTTCTTGGGGCTGAACCATGGAAATGTGACTGTACTGGATTTGCCTCTTTATACTGTCCAAGGTCTTTCAACATTATCTCAATGCTAATGCTCTCAAACATGACCCCAAGTCCTCACAAAAAGACATAAGACTGCTATATTTAGTCAGATCAGATCAAGGATGCTTTCAATTCAGCAGTCTGGGTTCAACTCAGTAGAAAACTGCTGAGAAACTACAGATAAAGCTTATAAGGCACTTTCTTTTAATAGCATCTCATTATATTGTTCATGCCCCATATTATTACTCATTACTCCATTATTTAGAGAAAACACGTTCTAAATAAGTTGTTAGAAATTATTTTATTAACAAGACATATTTTCTCTTAATACCTGCAATGGAAAGATTTTGCCTAATCTTGGCTTAAAAGCTTTCAATGTGTTGCTCTTGCATCAACATAAACTTGCATCAATGACTCAGATATAGATATATTTTCACTTCTTCCTAATGAGCTTAGTTTCAAAACATTTTTCTTTAAAGAGGAGTATGTGGAGCAGGTAGAAAAATTTAAAATGACAGCATGGCTTTTCTCATTCTAAGACACTCTACAGACTCTCCACCTAACTACTTTGGCTTCAGTACCCTTTTCTTTAAGATGATGTTGTAAATAACTGAATGACAAGGAAAGAAAGCTAATTTTATTGCTGCATCTCCAATTACAATCTCAGTCTAAAAACTTTAAATTATATTTTTAAACTGATACCTTGTTTTTCAACTCAAGACATTTTCTGAGGAGTAAGTGGTATTTTTCCTCTACAGTATTGTAATTGAAACTCTTTCTAGAGCATGATCTTCCAGCATTAGTCTTAGAAAGATTTTTTTTAATTTTATAGATGACTCATAAACTTTGAAAAATGGATCTTATAATGAAAATGCTGACATAACATTAACCACAGCAGCAAGAACAGTGCCACAGTAATTTATTTACATGTCGCTTTTCAATTCCTTTGCATGGTATTGTTATCATTTTTATGGCAAGTATTATTTTTCAACAAGTTTCTGATTTGCAATTTTATACTGCAATCTTTACTGTTGGCTGGGGTTTTCTTACAAATTAATTACACTCTTCAAGGAAATTGCTTAGATCTAGAAAACTGACACAATTTATTATTGTTTCCGAAGGGAAACCTTAATGTCCTCACTACAGTATGTGCTCAGCCCTATTGTAATTTTCTCTACAGTGATAAGTATAATAACATAAATAATAATGTAATAATAATTCTTAAAAATCATCAGAGGACATCTGTTCAAGCCAGGAAAGATTGCTGCTCTAATTTTCTTCTCAATTCCAAAGATTTAATATTGCCACAACTCAAATTTCTGTGAATTTATTATATATTGTGCCATTTAGAAGTGCTAAACTTATCTTATTTCTAATGGAATGAACTAAAATCTGAAGAAATGTATATAATCTGCTGAATTTAAGCTCAATATTTATGGGGAAGGAGAAGACAAGGACTTTATTCACAAGACAATTTTAGGAAGAATAATGACACTCTCTTAGGTGTCTGTAAACTATCAAAGCACACGTACAAGGAGATACTTCAAGACTTAATTCATGATCAAAATGATGACTTAGCTGCCATCACAGAGACTGTGGGATAGGCTGCACACCTGACACAGACATGGAAGAATACAATTTATTCAGAGAGACAAGCAAGGGAAAAATGCAGGAAATGTGTTTATGTCAAAGGTGTAAACTGGTTTAGAAACTACATGAGAATAGACTGAAAATCTGTGACTAATGTTAAAAAGAAAGAAGAAAAGGAAACTGCTATGACTGGGGCATACTCTAAGCTACCAAATGCATACAGTGGGTTAAACCCCAGAGAGGAATCTTTTTGTGACTAAGAGAAGAACTAGAGAAGTATCTTAATTAGTAATAAGGGGAATATTTAGCTATCAAGGGGCCTGTTGAGAGCCAGGAAAGGGAAGATGGATGGCTGAGGAAGATTTTGGAATTAGTTTGGAAGTTATTTAAACAGAAGATGGAGACATAAATTAGACAAGCAAGTTCTTCTGTACCAATTCTATTAAAATGGGAAGAAGTGGTTGAAATGAGGGTGTGAGTGTTAATACTATGATATGATCCTTAAAAAAACATCAGATAGCAGTAAAGTAAGAGCAAGGGATTCTACGGAAAATAACTCTCAGAGCTGGTAAGGAAGAAAATTATATACAAATATATATATGTGTGTGTGTGTGTGTGTGTGTGTGTTTAAAAATGGGGGGAAAATCACTTCAGAAGAGCCAATAGCTTTTAAAAGAAACAACTTCAAATTCTTCCATTTCAGATGATGGCTTAGGGGAAGCATCAATAGATTAACTCAGCTAAATCAAGTTATCTTTGCTGTCCTCAAATTCAACAGGAAAAGTTCACAAAATGCTAAAATGAACAAATACTGAAAAGAAGTATTAAGGGAAGCATTCACATGGGACTATAGGCCTTGATGAGAAAAGAGATGCAACTATAAAGGGATTTCTAAAAAAACTCCACTCTATCAGTACATTAACAGTTCCAAGAAAGAAGGTGTTAGTTTGTTAGAGAATGGAAACAAATTTGGTGTGTTAAGAAATAAATGTGTTTGAAGTCTTGTTCGTAAAACTCCTAACAGGAAGATTTAACCCACATCCCAAATCCCACTGTGTAGTTGGAGAAGCTTACATTCCACATGATCCTTTGCATTCCATTTTGCTTCAGTCTTGAGATGAAATCACAGAAGGACTTCTCCAATGGTATGCGTGAAGTTCAAAGTGCGCAGTCTGTTTATTACATAGTGCTACCTCAAAAGTTTAGGTGCTAATGTCACTATTCATAATGTTAATTGTTGCAGCCTTTATCCACTAAAAACTAAGACTGAAATCTAATAGGGAAAAGAAATAGTCGCTTACTTTTTACTCATGTGTCAACTATATCACGGTAAAAATATTCTGATTTATAGCAATGAAGGATTATGAGGGACGATTTGATTTTTTGTGGGTTAGTCAGTTTCTTTCTCCCAATTCATCTTACCTCATGCTTCAGGACGTTACAGAAAATGTCAAAATATCCATCTTCAGTTTTTAGATCTTCTTGCTTTACCCATATTATTAGTACTATCTGTTCTATGGTAACATTCAGAAGTTGAAGAAAATACAGTAAATGTAGTCAAGGCAGCAAAGAGTGCAAGAAAGCCTTGCAGCATCCCTCTGAAGTACATATTTTTCACTCATATTGCCCATCCACACTCTCTACTACAACTGTGCCAGGGGATGAATAAAGAAACACAGAAGAAATAGTCATCTTGACGTGCAGGGGAGGATTTCCAAGACTTAGCAGCACCAAGCCATAATTATCTATGAGAGGGGAGATAGTATATTTTGCATACATAAACTTGTAATTGTATTTCATCAGACATTCCCAGGCACTGTGAGATAGGGGGTGTATCTGGATACATCAATCTAGTGAGGCTAGAAGAAAACAACCTCTCTACCATGTCCACATTATCTTGAAAGAGCAGTGACTGCTGCTCCTCTTTGCTCACCTCATTGATATGTAGTCCTGTACACAGTGTGCTGTTTCTGACTCTGTGATGTGCACTAGCCCATGCCTGCTTTATTTATTTATTTTATTACTCACCTTCTCCAGCAAGATCAAGGGAATGGACCTCAGTATGGAGTGCAGGGGAAGGACACTTGGATTGCACAGGATTGATTATGTTTTAGGGCCAAACCACAGGTCGGAAAAAGGGGGAATCAAGGTATCTTGGGAGAGAACAATTGGGAAAATAGAAGTGTAAGTCGATAGATAAGCCAGTTGCGTTGCAAGCAGGTGCATCTGCTTGTCCATGCTGTACTCCTGATCATTACTGTGTGTTTTAGCTTCTCACTAACCCACAGTTCTAGCAATTTTCCTGAAAGAGGGTCTCTGTCCTGTGTGCAAAAATGTGTGTATGGGGCTAAGGGTTAGCCCAGGGGCTGGGACCAGGAGTCAGAGCAGTGTCCATGGTGCCAGCAACAGGAATGAGCATGGCAATAATAATTAATGAAGGTTCTTCCAGATATCACAGAGAGTAGGTGATGTGGGCTGGGACAGGGGCAGGATGTGTGCCTCTGAGGGTGCAACCACAGGAGGAGGTGGCAAATGAAGGTGTCAGTGTAAGGGATCTGGAGTCCAGGACAGCTGCTGGAGAGTCAGTAGGATCTGGGGGTGCACTGAGAAATACATTTGTGTGTGTGAGCATGCAAGGGTGTCTGTGCTGGCAGCTAATGTGGCACTATGGCCTTGAGGGTTTGTATGTCTATATGCCAGCAACTGGAGAGACTGGGGGACAGCTTCTGGTCAGACTGATGGTCAACACGGAGCTGCTGCAGCCTCCTCCCTAGCAGGCTGCTGCATTTGGAAACTCTGTAATATCTATAAACCAAGGAATTAATTATTTTACCCGAACCAAGTGCTACCTGTCAAGCTAAGGAGCCTTACTTGGTTCTGTATTCCCTGAAATTATTTTAGAGCATACAAAATTTTATTGACATATATAAAATATAACCTTACTTAAAATAAAGACTAGGTTTATGTGCCTCTTCTCTTTCTGTTTGTATGTATTTACACAGACAGTAGATTAAAGTACAACTTATTTTATTTTAAAAAAAGGATTATTGTATAACAATTCTCCAGGGCATGGAAGCTAAAAAGTTTAGCAGTTCAGCTTGTAAATCTATTATAATGTACAGCTAAAATCCCAGAGTCATAATCCCTGGTTATTCTTCTGGGTCAATGGTCATTTTGCCAACACCAGATCTTCTCTTCTTTCTCTTCTCTTTTTTTATGGCATTCTTCCTGGGGGATGTGAACAAAAATAAATGGTAAGGAAGAGGAAAAAACCTCACCCCAAATCGTCCCTCAGTGTTTGAATAACCTTTAAAATATTGCTATAGAAATGACGTTCCCATTGATAATATGAAAATCATTGAATTCAGAAGACTTCTAATTTACTTTGTCAAGTCAAATCTCATGCAAATATTCAAATTATATGAAGATCAAATGTAGTCTAAAATTGCATTTTTCACTGTTCAAGAAAATTTCTACTCAAAACACCCAATAAATCTAATGTCATAGCCTGAAGTGCCATGTCTTAGACATAAGCTATGTTTATCACATACCAGCACTCTCCTGTCCTTCAAACACTCTGTAGGAAGAGAGGAAAAAGGAAGCACAAGTTTTAAGCACTTTGATGACATGTTTGGCATTTGATCTCTTAGCTAAATAAGAGTTTCAATATTTTCATGGGCTTTCTGAAAAACAAGATCCTGCCTTTGTTTTATGAAAGTCCACTGAAAAAGGTCTTATTGGTAATAAAGAATTTTTTCATGGCCTATAATGGTGGTGTGCATGTTGGGAAAAATATTTATGTATAGAAGACCAATATAAACTTTAGGGAAAATAACATCCTTCATAAAAAAAGCAAAAAGAGAGAGAGATTCATCAAATGATTAGGTTGAGGAGAAACCAAAGCAACAGAAACCAGATGACAATACTGGTCCCTCAGTCTGCTGCATACTTGGTACTGGGTCACTTTTCTCAATTCACAGTTGGAAAAGTAACCAGCATGGAGCATTTAGCTTAGATAGATCAACAATGCCACTACTTCAATGCTATCTAACACATTTATTGATGACTGCTTTGCTTGTTAGTGTGTTGTTCATCACAAAGAGTCACTTCAAATGGACATTCATAATTTGCTTGTAGAATCTCATTTTTCTGCTGTGAATGTATCATTCTAGTGATTTTTTGGGACTGGTTTAACCCAAGCAGGCAATTAAGGACCATGCTGTTGCTCACTCGCTCCATCTCCTCCACAGGGGGATGGGGAGGAGAATCAGGAAAAGAGTAAAACTTATCCGTTGAGATTAAAATAGTTTAATAATTGAAATAAAGCAAAACACAAATGATGATGAGGAGGAGAAGGATGATGATGAGGATGATGATAATAATAATAGGAGTAAATGTAATATAAAAGGAGAGAGAGATAGTTGAGACAAACAAGTGATGCACAATACAATTCTCACCACCAGCTCAGCCTGTCTCCGAGTCATGATTGACCCCTGCAAGGCAACTCCCATCAGTTTATATCCTGGGTAGGATGTTCTGCTGTATGGAATTTCACTTGGACACTTTGGGTCTCCTGTCTCAGCCATGCTCTCTCAGAGCTTCTTGTCCAGTTCCTTACTGGCTGACCACAAGATACTGAAAAGTCCTTGTCAGGATAAGCATGACTAAGTAACCACCAAAACATCACTGTTATCAACATTATTCTCCTACTGAATCTAAAACACTACACTGTTCAGCTACTAGGATGAAAATTAATTCTATACCAGTCAAAGCCAGGAGAGGGACTTAAAAACTCTATTTTTTTTCCTTCTATGATTACTTTCGTAACTTATGAACAACTTCACAGCATGTAGGCCCTTTTTATAATTGGCAGCTATATTTTCCAAATAACTCAACTTTTGTCTGTCATGCAAAATCTAAAACACGCTACTAACCAATACAATGTACACAGTGGCCAGCTTTGCTGGTCATGTACTGCACTGTGACTAGTGAATGCTCTTAGCAACAGAGACCTGAAAACCAACAGAGTATCTAAAAAAATCTAAAAACATCTGTAAGATTTCTTGTCTGGATTTTCCTGTTAGTTTCAATATTTCAGAGAGAAGAAAAACTCTACATCATAATTTCATTTAGAGATATTTTCTTCCCATTTTTAGAGATAATTTGATTATTATTAAGTTACAATTTAAGGCCAGATTCTGAAAATATTTTATTCTTTACTCCTTTTCAGGGAAAACAAAGTATCGTACAATAAGAGTGAATTTACCACAAACTAGCCATGCTGGAGAAAACCTTAGGCAAAAAACGTTTTCATACAAACCATTCATTAAATGACTGTGAATAATGAAGAAACTAATACAAATTGCTGTCTATTCACAGGCAATTCAGTAATGGGCTGGATTTGACAAATCTCTTGTTACAAATAATTCACACCAGCAATGAATATGATCTCTCCAGCTGTATGTCTATTTGGTATTAATAGAGGTTCTTTCAGACCCATTTTTCTCCCTACATCATCTGTTTGTTTTGTTCTGTTTGTACAGTTTGCACAAAATTGCTCAGCTTGTGGTATATAGCCAGCAATTAACACCACTTAGCAGCTGTTAAATAGGGTAATCGCCCGTTGTTATCCTCATTCAGGAACTAATTGCTCTCAGTGCGCCACTCATAAACCCACCAGAGCACCAGGTATGATCTGCTGAAGATGATCTGATGTGAAAGGGGCTTTACTTTCCCTCCTCAAGGTTCAGTTCCACTGGCTACTAACACCTGCAGAGTGCAAGGACATAGAAGCACCATCAAGGATTTCCTTTCATAGGAATCAGGGGTCGGTGAGCCCAAGGGTGTCCAGGTTTGGTGGATAAGAGGAACTGCAGGTAAAATCACACACAACACTGAATGTCTGTGTGAGTAACAGTGGTGTTATTGCTGCCCTGGTCTGAACTGAGCAAACAGCAAAGTGCAGTATCCTCTGTGACAGCAGAATTTCTGAAAGGATGGTTCATGTTTTCTTGTTCCTTTTTCTGACTACTATCCTGGAGACATTTTTAATGCAGATGAAACAGGTTGTCTTTTTTTCCTATCAAAGCCGACTGCTCCAAAAGAATGCTAGTGGCAGAAAGAAATTGAATGTAATTAATTAATTAATTATTAAATTATCAGAATTAGATAATGTGATTTTGTTACATTATTTACATATGGAATACATTTAATATGCTCTTTTTGGTGAAGTATTCTTGAAACACCAATAATCAATAATGCGAACATATTTCAAATATATGCACATCTTCTCTTGGTCTGCAGCTACACATAGAAAAGAAATATCCCTCCTAATACAAATGAAATATGCTTTGTAATTAATGGGGAACTTACAAGGGCAGCAGTCGGAAACAGAAGATTTGTGTTTTATTGCCCGCACATTTCTCTTGGCAGCATATTGAATGTGGTCCTAGAATAAGTAATATGAAGTGAATCATGGTGCCTTGAATGTACCTCAAATATCCTTCATGACCCTTGTGCTGATCACTTATGCTGAATACTTTAGAAACACAATTGATTTTATGTTTCCTCTATTTTAAGAAGCTACTAGTATTCCAATTACAAAATGTAGCATGACTTGTACCTCCTTAAGAGCTGGATAAGGACTCTAGGCCTCCCATACTATTGGAAGACAGTTTCATCTATGTACTTCAAGAGAACATGCTGGCAGATGTGCACAAAAATCGTTATTCCAGTAAAAATCTCCCTGTACTTCCTCTGTGTAAAATCATACAATTGCAAGATAATAGGTGCATTGGAAAGAAATAATTTTTGATAGTCTGCAAAGTGTTAAAGTAGGATGTTATTCAACTTTTCCTTCAAGATAATTTAAATTACTCAGGTAAAGGTCCAGGTAAATATCTGGGCTGGAGGGCTGAGGTTTATTGACTCTGGTATGAGCTAACATCAAAAACAAGAGAGAAAGTTATTGTTTACACTGATAATTGCTTTTCTTTATTGCCTTTCTGTTCATCTGACACAGTTTATGAATGCTGTTTGGATGTGTGTACATGTAGTAGGATCAAGCATCAGTTTCAGGAGCTATAGCCTTTGCATATAATTCATATTAGCAAAGAAACATTCTAAAATAAAAAGCCAAAATCCAACAAGTCCCAAAAGAGTAAAGAATGTGAAGCAGCACAAATGGCTTGCAAGCTGAAATTCACAAATACTGAATGAAATTTAAATGCATCTGTTACAAGTCAATCTCTTTCACTGTATGAATTTATAGAGTGACTATATGTTTGCTTCTGTTAACTGTTCTGCATCAGTAGAAGAGAAATACAGAAGTTTAGCATGAATTCACTGTTTTGATTGTGAAAATAATGTGTCCAAGCATAATGTTTCTTTCTGCAACCATAGTTTCCAGATATTACCATCCATGCTGGGTCCTTTTGTTCTCATATAGCAAAGAGAAAGAATTACAGCTTTAATAATAACCAGCCTGCTGATCAAAACACCTATGCTGTTTTCAACAGCTCATACTCAAAAAAAAATGTCTGAAGCCTGGGTTTTGTCTCGTATTATGTGTGCATATATCAGAATTAGGTATGCATATATACATTTGAGACGATGATTTCCAGAATGAAACGCCTTGATGAACCTGCCTTGATCATTTGTTTACAGATGACTCACACCCACTTTTACTGTTGCCTATTGCTACCCACTTTTTTGAATATTAGAATAATCAGTCAGAGAGGAGAGTGGGATTTGAAAGTTTTTCCCTGAACAAGAAGGCTCAGATTTACAACTTTATCCCTCTGCAGAGGCTGGGACCAGATGTGTAGTTTGGTGACAGTTCTTCAGGGTACACAAAACACCTCCCTTGGTCCAGACATTTCAGACAATGTGTTCACATCCTCATAATTCTTCCCTTACTCCTCCCAGCTAGGTTCAGTACTTTCAGCCTGTTGGCTCTTCAGGCTTCTCCGACTTCTGCAGGAACATAATCCAGCATATACACTCTCTCAGAGGAATCAACATAACATTACCTAGTAGGATGAAAACAGCAACATTCTGACTTTTCTGAAGCTGTTATGCATTACACAAGAATCTACTGCTCTAGGCAAATGCCTGATATTCCTATAGTTGTTGGTATTATAAACAATCTCAAAGGGAAACATGCCAAAAATTTTCCACTAAATAGACTATCTGAAACCCCATGGACTTTCAAAGGACAAAAATCCAGTAATCAACTGAGTTTTGGATAAAATACAGAATTGAGAAAAAGAAAAGGCATCCATTGTAGATCAATTTTCTCATTTGATTTTGGGTTTTTAAAGTGACCTTTTTTTAATGATCATTTAATGAAATTTTCAGATGTTTTACAGTACTGTTTATGATATGTAAAGGCAAGAGACAACTTTCTACAAGTCTACTGATGTTTCACACAACATGTTAAGCCTATTTCATTAGGAGCACTGAAATTCAAACAGTTATCAACCATTTTAATCCAAATGTTAGTTTTATGTTTGTAATTGTTAATATTAGTCCTTCTTCCAAAGCACATCAAATTATAGTTCAGCCTACTAGGGCAGGATTAGTATCCAGTAGACTAGAAGTAATGTGGACTTTCTACTTCTCTTAATGGTAAGTTTAAAGCAAAACAAGATACTGTTTAAATAATTTGTCTGGCAACTGCAAATATGAAAAAAGGGGCCAAAAGAAAAATACAATTAAATTCAGTGAAATGACATGTTTTTCTGTGGGGGATTCCTACTGGTGAGAAATAAATGACAAGCTAAGAAATTAACTTTTCTATTACAACCTTTAAGGTTTGGAAAATTTCTCATTTTTGGCTTGTTGCAAAATCAAGAGATTGTTAGAGACATAATTCAGTTTTTCTCTAGACTGATCACTGAATAGGAAATATTTCAATGCACCTTTATTTTCTTTTCCAAAATATCATAGGCACAAATATTTTTTAAAAAAAGGTGTTTTTGTTCAAATAATAAAAAGGTCATTAAACCCATGATACCTGCTAGTTTAGTATATTAAGCTTTGACTGGTATTCTTAATCTTGTCCTGTAGAAAAATAGCAAGATATAATCTAATTATCAACAGTTGAAATGTGTCCTATAGAGTTATATCTGCCTGCATTACAAAAGCTTCTTTTGGCATACCATGTGCAATGGAGACAATGATTCTGTGGCAAATACTGTCATTTCAAACTGATCACTTAACCCACTATGTTATTGAAGTTTAAATCCTCTACATCTTTTATATCATAAAACAAAACTGAAGGGAATTTCCGTATGGAGGGTGCCTGTGAGACATGAGAGATGGACTTCATTCCGTTACACCTTGTAGGAAGTAGTCCTGGACCAGATCGTTGTTAAGGCTCATTAATATTCTCTGCTGTTGAAGAGCAAGGGCTGCTGGCATTTTGGCAGTAATCATGTCGGCCACTTGACACTGTTTTGGCCTTGAGATGCATAAATCAGTTACTGCTGCCTTATTTCCATAGTGAGTGAGCAGATGTAGGATGGGGTGGCAGGGATATGCTTTCACTTGCTTTCAGCTGCCAGGCCTACTAGCTCCAGGAATTTCTGTTTTCTAGCTACCTACTCTTATCCTTGCACTTCCCTTGCAGTCATAGTGGTAATTGTGAAAACACATTGGAAAAAGCAAGTTGTTATGCTGCCTCTGTTTACCGATCTCCTCAATTCCCCAGTTCTCAGAATAACTGTAAGATCTGAATGCAATTTACAGTAGAAGATCTTGTCATCATGAAATGTGTCTGCAAACAAGATACCAAGCTGCATTTCTAAAACATCTGTTTAAAGTTCCAAAATGTGCTTTAGACAATGGAGAGACTGCTGTTTTTCTGAAAAAGATAAGATCTTTGCCTTAATGAAGAAAGATTTTCAGGATACTTCCAAATCCTAAAGCTCTTCTTTTTTTCAATAAAAACAAATGTGGCCCAAGAGATTTGTAATAGTTCTGCACAAGTCTCTGAAGCAGGGTCTGTAAAAACCCATTGAAAGTATTTTTGTTGCTCAGCTTTAGAAATATATTCAGTGCCTCCTACCACTCTGATTGCACTAAGAACATTATACAATAATTAGTTTTTTACTATTTTCCTATTAAGCATTTCTTCCTTTTTTCACCTGGCTTGTCTTGCATCCAGTCCATGCCTTACACTCCCCAAATCTAGATGCTGGAAAGGTGTTGAGAAGCAATTAAATTCTTTTCTTCATAGAGCTCAAGTAGAGCATGTAATTTTTTGCCACAAAATTCTATGAAGGCCAAAATACAAATGAGTTAAAAAAGGGACTGGACCTGTGCACAAAGAATAAGTCTTCAGTGGCTGCTAAACATGATCATAAGGATGTAACCTCTGGCTTAGAAAAGTCTCTGAACAGTAATTATGGAAATTTGGGAGCACTGTGAGGAACAGAACTGCCTGCTCTAGGCCTTATTCTATTCAGGGTTTTTTATTGGTTTGTCTTGTTTTTCTTTTTGTTTTTTTCCTCTTGGACTCTTTAGTAGGGTTTAATGTAATTTCTTTATGACTCTGTGTAGCAGCTCTCATTCTGCTTCACATATTTCCTGTGCTAGATACAACCTAGTTAGTTTATAACTGCAAGATGATACTCTAAGTTAAAGAATGGAAAAATAAAGGAATACAATGGCTTCCGTATACCCTTTGCAGTAAATTTTTGTTATGTATGTCAGTAATTTTTTTCAATCCCTTATTTCTGAAATCCCTTGTGCATTAATCCAGTTTTTAAGCTAATATAGATAGGAAGAAAGTTCAATTCTCTAATTATTATTATTAGTTTCTGTTCAAAAACATTTTAACTGCTGATACTTGGTTTTGTGATATTGAAATGAAATGCAATAGGCATCTAGCAGAAAACTTCTGAACAGAAAAATTTGCTTGATTTGGGTTTTTTACCCCAGTAAGATTGGATATTTTTCCTAACTAATTTTCTCTAAAAAATAGGAAATAAAGCACCTATTTTGAGGTGTTTTGTGCTGTCATTTTCTTTATATTATTTTTCATTTAGTGTCTGAATAACCTTTAACTTATAATCATGTTGCCATTGCAGATATAAAATACTAATAACTAGTTCAATGGCGACTTACACACAAGATAACTTTGTATCTAATTACAAGCAAGAGAACATGATAATACATCACATCCGTATCACAGGCATTCTCTTTGAAATCCACAGTTGTGCCTTAATAACTGTTAAATTTAAATGCTCAATATGTTCAGATATATTTTAAGGATTAAGTGGCAACTTTTTATTTCTGTCCCCTGATTTTAGCCCAGGAGAATGAGATTCCTTCCACACACATGTGCTTATAGTGGTGTATGCAGATGCATCTTGACAAAAAGATTTCTGTAGTGTCTGAAATTAGACAGTAGGTCCACTAAATTCTTACACAGAAGCATTTAACCATTAAAATCTTGACTAATCTGAGCAGTGAGATATCTGGATTTTTCAAAAAAGTACCAAGTAACCATGAGCTTTCTTTTCATCCCTATTAGTCAGATCACCGTCTTCAAAAAGGATCATTTGTATGCTTCCTTTAGATCTCCTCTTGCTATTAAGGCACTTTGAAAACTCTTTTTGTTGTATGACACAACAATGGCTAATTTCACTCTAACTGAGTTTCGACCTTTTGCATCTTCCTCCTGCATCTACAAAACAGAGGTCTGTATTCTTTTTGAGAAGCCTGACCTTGCTTCCAGAGTTCATACAATTTTTTCCTCTTGATCTCAACATGGAGTTTCATATTCAGTTAAGCTGGTCTTCTACCCTGCTTGCTTGATTTATGACACAGTGGAATTGTTGCTCCTGTTGGTCTATAATGTGGTTTTTAAATACTTACCAGCACTCTTGAACTCCTAAACCTTCAAAAGCAGATTCCTGGAGTACTCTGCTAAATAGCTTTTTGAAGAGGCTAAGGTTTTCTCTCCTGAAGTCTAGGGTAACAACTCTGCTGTCCTTTTTTTTCTTATTAGTGACAGCAAATTGGAGCAAATTGCCAATAGATGTCAGGAGTCTCCCTCACTGAAGATATTCTGGGTAGTCTGGACACAATTCTCTGCCATATGCTCTAGAATGACCCTGCTTGAGCAGGGAGGTTGGACTGTGATCCCTTCCCACCTGACCAATTCTGTGATTTCACCAAAAATTTTAGACTTGACCATTTCATGATCAGTGCAGCCAAGGCAGTCACCTGCCATCACACCTCCCATGACTGGGTTTCAGATTCACAACAACTAGTACAATATAAGTTTAGACAGAATATCCTTTGGAAGAAAAATCTCTGAAACACTAATCATCAGGGTCTATCATAAATCAATATTCTTAGCGTGTCTATTTCTTACACAGGGCCAGTTCCCTGTTTTCCCACCAGGATCCCATGCTGTATCAGTTCTATAGCACTAGAAGGTTCTCCCTGATGGATTCCTGTTTAAAAAATAGTGCTGTGTTTATACCACAATTGATCAATATAAATCGTTTTATTATATTATTTCTAGCAGAATTACATAGCATAAAATTATGGTTATTCCAAGTTAGAAATGTTGTTCTGGGAATGCATCAATCTTGCAATTTGATGCAGAGATACCAAATTAGAACGAAGAGTTCAAGTGGTCTACTGTGGTAGGAGAGAGCTCACTGAGGGTTAGTATACCCTGTGGAGAGAAGGTGTTTCATGTGTTGATTGACTCAATATTCTTTTTTTCCTTACCCGGTATGCATAGAGCTTTTCAGGAAAAGAAGAAACAGTACGTCTTCAGTCCTATTCTTCACCATTAACACTTTCTATCTCATACTGCCTATATTCATAGATAAAAATCCTTTAAATGCTGCCCGTTCTACTTTCTCAAACACAGTGGAAACAGGTATGGAAATTCAGCATCAGAAAATGACTGGCCTCTTCAGGGTCAGAATCACTTCTTATTGTGTTGTTTCTGAATGACCTGAATGGAATACAGAGCTCAAAAGACCGCTATGTACTGCCAATATAGAAGAGGACTAGAAAATAAATATTTTCCGGCATTGTCAGTCAGTGTTTTGCCTGGTTTTTGCTAGACTATGAAGTGGAGAAGGAGTAAGGTGAAATCACCAGTCTTTACATCTTTTCTTCATTACTTTGATATGTTTGTCAGGAAAAGCTGAGGTATGCAGTCACTGCAATGCATTGGTCACTGTATTTGTAAAATGGATTCAGGGTGTAGCCACTTTTAAGTCGTTTGTTTTCCCTTCAACGTATTTTTCCAAGATTTCAAAGGACAATTTATTTGTTCTTAAGGAGTACTCACAAGGTCTAACCTCAGTGTTTAAGTACAGCAACTTTCGAGTCCTGCTGTCCAAGGAAAGGAGTGAGTTCCACTTGCATGCTACTGAGTTATTTTCTAGCTTTGGCTCACCCTAAGAGAAACCTTTTTCTCCACTGAGTGAAAAGGGAAACTGAAGTGACTCATCTGTAAACGTAGGACTCTGATGGATGAGTGGCAAGGGCTTGCCTTAGAATGGTACACCCACCTCTCTATCTTGCTCTCACTTGATGGACTCTGGACCTGCTCATTAATCAATTTCTGAACCTCTCAGCTTCTTACAGTAAGATATCACTGATACCACCTTTCCTCGAGACATCCTGCTACAAACTACAGATGCTGATTGATGGGTGGAAATGGCTTAAATCAGATCAGTGGCCAGCTTCCATCTGTGTTCTGCCCTTGCTGCAGGGACATCTGAAATGGACATTAATCAAATCTTGCGCAACAAGAGTTTATGGTGCAATTTTATGAGGGAAAAAAACCTAACTGAATTTAGCCCGCAATCAGGAGGTCATTGACAAAGAACTCAGAAATCTCTGCAGCAGCTAGTTAGAATGGGCAGGACAGGGTAGCAGCTTCATTTGTTGTCTCAAGAAAAAACCTTCTTGATTGCCAAGAAAACTTTTGGCTACCTAAGACAGATGTCTAACATCAGAGAGTGCCAATAGCTTCTTTAAAATCTCTCTAATCATATCCTTTCTGAGACTGCATGCACATGTACTATCAGCTCCTGTCATGATGTACACTTATTCTACAGGAGCAACACTGAGCTCTTTGATTTCTTATGCAGAGGTTATGAAACAGTTATGAGACAACCACAACAAGTGGCAGTCATAGCATGGCTGAAGAACTGCAAATTTTTAAAACTTTGTGCTTTGTACACTTTTATTTGGTACTTTTAAACCAGACATTCAATATCGCAAACATATATTTGCATACCTGATAAATGATTTGCAAGTTTCCAATTTTAAATTTAAGCAATATTAAATAAGCCATGAAATGTGGTGAATTCCAGTGAATAATATTTTAACTTCAGTAGGTTTTTAAATGTCACCCAAAAAACCACAATGTGGGAAAATCAAAGTTTTACAGCTGATGACATATCCTCAGGATCAAACTTCAAAATTTCATTCTCTTTGTCTGAGGCTAAAATTATTTTTTTCTGGGTAGTGTTTTACTCAAGCAAAGACTAATGAAACAATATATTAAAACAATTATAAAACTGTAGTGGTTTGAAAGCAAAACCAGTGAGACACTCCAAGTCAGAAATACAATTTAATAGGAAGAGAAAGAAAAAAAAAAAAAGAAGAAGTAAAATAAAATGAATCCAATAATACAAAAGACCACTGACAGAGTCCGAATGCAACCTGACACCCTGTTGGTCAGGGTGTTGGAAACAGTCCAAAAGTAAGCCCTCCTGGAGTGGCAGATGTGGTCCTGTTGGAAGTAGAGATGGTCCCATAGAGAAAAGGGTCCAGAGATGGGAGTCCCGTGGGAACACTGGATGTCTGGTGACACTTGTGGCTCCTTTTTATCTAGATGGAAATGGTTTGGCTCCTCCTCCCTGGGTAGAGCATCTCACAATGGGATGATGCAATGTGTCATGTCATTGGTGAGCTTTAATGGCTCATTAACAGAAGTTATCCCCATGGAGGCAATGGGAGGGTGAACAGAGATAAGAAACAATGTCCCAACTGGTTTTAACAGCTGGCTTGTTATCAGAAAGGCAGTTTCCCCCTCCCTCCTGGAGTTACAACAGATAAAGGAAAAAAAATCTCCCCAACTGGGTTTCAACAGATGGAATAGAATAAACATTTTTTTGGTTACAAAACTCAAGACAAAAACTGAAATATAAAGAGGGAAAAATCTCATAAACATTTATCTTGACCTTAGATAATTTTGTAGTATCTGTACACGAAGAGGATTAAAATGGAGTTACTTATGAACAAATGACTATGAGCTGTTAATTTAAAGGCAGGAATGTGAAATTGCCATTTTGATTGAATATTTTAAGAATGTGTTTTAAATGGATTCCATTAAGCTTCGTGCTCAGTCACCACTGAGCTGTACCACTCATGCAGCTTGTTCTGTTCCTGTGAAATATTAAAGCAATTTGAAGACCCATTGTGCTGTGATTGATACTGATGTGCATACAATACACGTGCTTGTCTTGTAATGGTGGAATCAGAGACTGGACTATGCTGAATAGCGAATTTAGAGATAACAGCATGTTTATTTGTCTGATAACAGGATTTGGTACTGAGATGAAGAGTCTATCAAAAGATATGACAGTTAAAAAAAAAAAGCCATAGAAAGATCAATGTTTCAGAGAACAGATGAGATTTGTCTCACTTATTCACTTCTCTCAAGAGCTTGGTTAGTCATTGATCCATCTTTCCTATGCCCCAAACATCTAACATAATTTGTGTAAACTGCTCATAGATGATGCCTGTTTCTTTGCTCTACCATGGAAATAATCTAGACGACTAGATAAATTTGAAGATTAAGTTTTTTGGGTTTTTTTTTTGTGGTTACAGCTAGGTGATCTAAATCCCACAGTTCATGTTGCATTTGATCTGAGAAATATTTGCTCTATTTAACTGTATCTCAGCCATTTACAAGTAATTTTTGACACAATAAAAGCTACTACCAAAAAAAAAAAGAGAAAGAAATGTAGAAGAAAGCTATTGTCTTTCCTCAGTATGATGGGGTAGGTTTGAGTTTTTGAATTTTTTTATTTGGTGTTTCACCTTCCTGAGTTTCTGAATTATTTAATTTAGTGCTGCTTACTCTACACTGTTTATCTACATGTTAACGCTTCGGAAAAAATGCATGTTTTAAAGTATTGTGTGCCTGAAGAAAGGATACAAACCAAATACTTTCATTCTATTGTTTTAATTTTAACTAGAACAAAGTTTGAAATGACAAAACTAACAGCACTTTCAGAAATGACATTTTCAAGCTGTCATTTCTATATCACAGCAGAAGGTGCTATGGCCTCATTTTGGCTCCCAGTGCTGGATCCAGGCTTACTCAAAAATGCCGAACTTTCTCAGTGAGCTGCCAACAGTTTGCCCTAACATCTGGGCAATATTCAGAAAACCATATTTGCTGTCAGTAAAACCTCTAGAAAAGCAAGGAAGAAAAGAAGAAAATGTTGAATGTTCCTAAAAATATTTTTCCAGGCATTGAGGGAGCCCTATGATGAAAATGGTCAGTTCTATATTCATCATAATGTCAGGAGACATAACAACATGTATTACCTACCATGTGTCAGTAGCAAAGCGGGACTAAAATTCCCAAAACACCTTGTCTTTTCTTTCAAGTTCTCTAGTAGATTTGTGCCTTTATAAGGCCAAACAATATATAATTGCCTAAATAAGAATTAATTCACTCCAGATCACCAAAAAAAAAAAACAAACAAAAAAACAACCAAACCAAAACCAAAAAAAAAAACCCAAAAAAACCCAACAACCTGGTAATGAAATGGGCAGAAAAAAAAATCCTTAACTAGCTCTTCTTATATTAGCATTGAAAATGTTTCTAAAAATTTTCTTTATGAATCCTTTGTTATACTATGCTAAAATAAATTATTATCTTCCTTATTCTGTTTTTGGAGTGAATTATATATTGTAATTGATTACTTAAGAGGAATTTATATACTGATTCAGGATGTGGTGGAGTTAACTTTCCTCATAACAGCCCATAATAATAAATAGTAAACTACTAATAAACTGCTTTTATCTCAGCTCCCGAGCTTTTCCATCATGTTTTCTTCCCCTGTCCCACTGAGAAGGGGAGGTGAGAAAGTCATTGGGTGGGGATCTGACAGCCAGCCTAGGTCAATCTCCCTTGCTCTGGAGTTTAATAACTACAGAAAACTTTCAAGTGACTTCCAGCTGCTACATGTGCTGTATTCATTAAAGCTTGAGGTACATCTCTCTTTCCTGCCTGCTTTTATTTTAATTCTGTGTGAAAACTATAACACTTGCTTTTCTGGATCACGCCTACAAAAACCTTAAGAGGTCATTAATAAAATTTTATAATTACAGAAAACCTGTACTCCATGATTTCTGATAAAAGCACAATTGAATGTCCATTCAGTAATTTAGAAACCATCAATAAATATTGACATTTAGAACAGAAAGAAGATAGCAGAGGTAACATATAGCTATTACATTTGAGAAGACCAAGAGCATCTACCATCTATGTCTTTATGAAGTTTCTTTGAATAGTTTATAGTAAAAAAGAAGATGGATTTTCCTTTAGATTCTTTACCTACATTTTTTATCATTATTTTTATTGGATTTATAGATTTATTGGATTTTTATTGGATTTTATTTTATTTTATTGGATTTATATATTTGAGGACTTGTTTTATTTGTATTTCAAAAGATAATCATTAATCTGTGTTTTAAGACTTAAGAATCAGTTTTAAATATAATGGAATAAAATTTTAAATATGCATGTTTACTCAAATGTTTTTCAGTTTTTAAAAAAAACCCCAAAACTTGCCTAAAATCTGCAGAATTTCATAGGTAGATCTAAAAAGGAATTGGAAGCCTATTGCAAAAACTGGGAGACTGAAAACTTCTATTTATCTGGAGTCTTCCAAAATATACAGACATGCCTCCTGTCCCCCTGCTCCGCAATTAAGAAGTGATTCAATTTGAAAATTAGTCTTTGGGCATTCAGGTAACTCAGGAAGACAGAAAATTTCACTTTTACACATATCACAGTATGTTAAGAGTAGCTCATTACAGGTCACAATCAACTCTAGCAGAACTATGGTGTATTTATGGCAGTCCATAATTATGCTTTAGTGAAAACTTTGTTATTTTCTTTCTTTGACTGTATAACAGCAGCATTTCTATGGCCACTGCTGTAGGGGCAAAGTAGATAAGAGGAATAATTTCCCATTACAGAGAAATGCTGCTACGGTGGAGGAAACATTTACCTTTAATTCATCTCTGGACTTCCACCACAGACTTAAACTGCAGATGTCTTTGGAGGTTAAGCAGTCATAAAATCTGACCTTCACCCACACTGATAAAATTAACTCTATTGCTTTTAGTCTGCTGATGGCAGATGGTAAGAAAAAGCATTTACATTGCAAGTCTGAGTCCCCTTGTATTTTCCAGTGTATTACAAGTGAAAAGCTTTCAATCCTTCCTGTGCCATTGCTGCAAAAATAAGCAATCTGTCAAGCTTCAGAGAACCTTGTGAGGCTTCTCTTTTCTTCCTCTGGCCCCTGACTAAGGGATGGACCTCAGCCACTGTGCTGCACTGCAGACAGCTGAAAGGCTCAGATGCAACTTCACAGAGACCTTCAGCTGGGCACTACACTGGCCACTGACAGCTGGAAAGGGGGTCTGCAGGAACAGGTCACACCTCAGCATCTCATTTCAGCTTCCTGTGTCCAGCAGGAGTGTGGGCTTTCTGGGTTTTTTTAAAACTATTTAATCTGCTACCTCTTTTCAATTGAACTGCAATTAGAAATGTGGGCACATTCTATTGTCTTTCTGACAGAATGAGCACCTCTTAATTTTCCACCTCTTCAGTTTGTAAGAGCAGACTACTATCAAGAGGGTGGGAAATGGCCAGCTAGGACCTTGCTGCAATTTGCTTTTACAGGTCAATAGTTTGGACCAGGTCCTGTTACAAGGTTAGGCTGCAAAATACAATAGGAGGTAAACCCGAAGATTTTTAATATTGCTTTTCACAGTAAACCACATGCACCATCTGTTAACACACATTTTCAGTTGCTGCAACTCATGTAATTATGGTTAATTTATTGTATAAATTATTAATGTATTATTCAAAGTGCACAATACTAAAAACAACCAAGTATTAACTCCTGGTTTTTTTTTATATTAAATCATCAAAAAAATTATTAGTGTTTTCTGGAATTTACATTAACATGAAAATTTAATAATTTTTGAACTTTTTCCAATTAATAATTACTGTGTTGTCATTTAGGAGGAATTTGAGATTTTACAGGCCACATTTTAGTTCATACTTTCATGTTGTTTGCTTTATTTTTTTTATTGGAGAATAAGATATCATGGTGATCAGAACTGGTTTCATACTGGATCAAGATAAGGGTTCAACAGTCAAAACAAAAAATCTCTAGAAAAAACCCAGAACAGATAATTGATTTTTTTAATGCACATGTGATACACAATTCAATTGCCATCAGACAACAAATTGTGTTTTTTTTTTAGAAGTAGATGACCAGACTTAGAGCTTCTTTGAAAATATGTACACATAAAATATGTATATATAATATATAAAATATGCATATATGCAAGTCAAATGTGATTCAACTTCAGCAATAAAATGTATTTTTTATCTAAGTCTGTTGTAGTCCAGGATGAAGCAGTAGCATAATCTGGACTCCCCAAAATAGCCAATATCCTCCTTTAGTCATAGCTTGGAGCAAAAGGATCAGTGCACTGTGCTATGGTGCTGTTGGATTTTGTCACTTGACTCCTACTGACCCCCGTGGGATTTGGAAAGTTGAGATTTGGAAGGTAAGAATGTCTGACATACTTTTTCTCAAAATGAAAACAAGTCTTCCTGGTTCTTTCTATGGCATTTTAGAACACTGCATAAGGAAGGAGGAACATGGCAATTATGCTAATTCCTTTCTTCCTTTAAATACCTTTCTGAATCACTTATTAGACAACGTGATCTTGCAGCAAAGTGCCATTGCTTTTCTTATTTTCATAATCATCAAAATGTCCTTTGAGAAAAATTAAAAAACACAAGAAAATAAAATTACAACCATTTTTTGTTGTATCTAGACTGTAAATATGAAGACATTTTCATCTAAATGTCATGACTGACCTTCACTAAGAAAATGTTGTGCTTAACATGACAACATTTTATTTTATTCTCATGTCTGAAAAAAGAAAGTGTTGAAAAGAACACAATTTCAAGCTTTCAGTTTAATAAAGAAAATGAAAGTTTTTTACCCAGTAGCAATTTATAGTGTAAGAAAATAGAGTGATGCACTGGCACAGAGGACAGTTCCTGGGTCTGACTCCAGGAATTTCAAGGGCAGGTTTGAGTTGAATATCAAAATTGTATATACTAGCTTGGATTCAGACTGCTAAAAAATGAATATTGAGTTGTTAGTAAGTTTTTATGAATTTATTAGATTGTGCAACTTGATGATATTTCCTCACACGCTCATAGAAGAAGCGTGAATAGAAGTTATACTACAGTGCTGACAATTTGTAGCAGATTTTGTGATGAAAATATGATCTCCTTTACCGAGTACAAGTAGGATTTTAGAGATTATATTCATTAATTCCTTTGCAATATTCAGGCCAGCCTGTTTAGTTCCCAATAAATGCACAGATCTTGCTGGCATTCAACAAAGGTAGAAATTGCAATGGCAAGTTATCTCAGCAATTCTATATGTAGAATACATCTAGAAGTTAAGTCTTCCAATTGTTTCCCAATTCCAACAGTCACCTCTAAACCGAGGTGACTAAAATCACTCTTTCGTGCTGTATGCCTGTTTCCAGAGGTTAATTCCTCAGAATTTCTTTTATTCAATGCATTGTGTGGGAAGATACACACTTCCATAATCCACTATGTATGGTATTTCATAATCACTTTCACTCAAGTTTGATACAGTTTGTACCACAAGAGAGCATGACAGTATTTAAAATGGACCATCTTACATAGAACTTGTTTCCACAAGAATTCCTACAACGGGGCTTTCATTCCATGGCTGTCATCTCTAATGATTTTGTTATAGCTTTTGTGGATATTTGGTGCTACTCCTTGATAGTTTTAGGTCTTGAAATACATCATTATATATTGCTTTTGACTTTCTTTTAAAAAGTTGAGCCTCAAGTATTCCAAATTTACAAGAGCAGCGAAGTGCATTGTGGGCAATAAGAGCCCCAATACATACCTGTGAAAGTCAGTTCCCAAGTGCTACTTCACAGTCTTGTCCTCCTTCTCCCTGTTTTCCATATACCACTCTTAATACCCCTTTCTAAAGCCAGGCAAAATCTCATTGAAGTAGTTGAGATGGAGTAGTTGAGATTTATAAAGCTGATTCGGATTTGAGTGATACTTCAGAAGGAAGAGCAATGAGAAACTATACAGTGATCATTGCAAGCTAAGTTGGAACGTGTGCTTATACCAGGAGTCTGGCAGACCTAAGTCTGAACAAGAGGACAGCTTTAGCCAACACAGGGTTTTGACAGGTTTTCATTTATAATAACTTTGATAACTTTATATCATTAAATCAATCATGATAGAATTGATGGGGACAAAACATTATTTTTTAAAAATATTTTTTTAGTAATGGAACCCTTTATGAAGTTGGAACATCTGTCAATAGATGCAGGCAATTAATTTATTAAGCTTTTCCCATCTTTCATCTTTGAAACTTAACATCCAAACCTCTTATGTTATTCAGCCATTCAATATGCATGATGTGAAACCCAGGGGTTGTTTAGCTGCGTAAGACAGAAAAGTGAGGAGAGGAGAGTTGAAAAAGGGGCTCTTTGCCCCAAAATGGAGATATATTGAGGAAATCTAGAAATTTCCTAGGCTTCTGGATTTTTTTATAGTAAGGCTACTGATACAGAAAACGCTTTTGTGTTTCACTGCAAATGACTAGAATGGTAAGAGTTTCTGGACAAGCCAGAGTTAAGCAGGAAAGCTAAAAGGAGTATTAAGCAAGATTACTTTATGTCGGGATCATTTAAACTTCCCTGGTCATGCTGAATACCATCAGACAGTTCTGACTGCTCTCTGCAATTTTCAAGGGGCTATGTATAAAATTTCTAGGGATAGCTTGCCATAGAACAACTACTTATTTATGGAAAAAAAGCAATGCATTTTTATCTGAAACTGGAATTTACAATGCCTTACATTGCACTTATGAAACATTGTACTGAGTGCTTGTGAATGGTGCTATTATTTCTTGTAAATGCATGAAATATTTTTTTTGAAAGTTTAAATTGGAAAGTTTTATTATTATTTATGATTAGTAAAAGAACAAACAGCCTTAAATTGATTCTGTCTAAGTATCTGACAGGTAATTCTAACAACAAATTTGAAACTGTCAGTATACAAATTATTTTATAAATTTCTTTCTTTTGAGAGTAGCTTGGATAAAGAGTAAAAATAATTTTCCTGAAACTGAATCTAGTCTTAAATGTATTCATTGTAACAGAATGATATAGCAACCTAAATTTTACTTCAGAAATATATGAATCCCATAGGTCTGAACTTAGTTGGGTCTTCAAGTCCCACGGGATATAAGAGTAGAAAACACTCCTTATTTCTAACAGTGTGAAAACTAGGGATCATGAAAACACATCATCACTGAGCAGGTTGAAACAAGCGAACAAGAAATATATTTTTACCTGAATACATACACTGTGGAAACTCTGCCAAGCAGAATTCCAGATGCCAAATTGCAAATTGGTTCAAAAAGCAGTTTTGACAAACTCATGGAAGAGATACACATTGAGGCTTTAGCAAACAAAAATATCTCTGGCTCCATAAATCCCTAGACAGTCTTCTGTAAGCTGGGAGGATAGAGCAGAAAAAACCTAGGATAAGCCTGTATCTTTAAGGCTTGCCTGTTTCTCACAGGCTCTGTCCTGTCCAGCTGCCACTTCCTACTGTCAAAGACCGTTCAGCAAACAGACCCTTGGGCTGGCTCAGTGTGCTCTTCCTATTTTGTTGCATATTGTGCAGCCTCCCAGAATCAAGTGAGTCTCCTATTCACTCATTTGATCTAGACATGCAGGTTGGTTGACACAGATGTGTTTTAACTCCACAGTGGAGCTGTTGAGTGGATTTTTGACTCATCATCAGATGTGGGGACTCTACATTATTACCAAGTTAGTGAACCATTTATTATCATTTGCTTATTACACCAAAGAAAGAAACAGCATAGCTAAGAGGGAAGCTGCACTTAAAACTTGGCGCTTTTTTTGCCATCTCACACACTGAGGATCTTAAGGCTTCTGTCCTTACGGTCAGTAGAGAAACAATTTATAAATCACCATTAAATGACTGGTAGGTTCAGACTTAAGAGTGCACTAAAAAGACAGAGGATTTGAAAAAGATATTTATACTGAAAGCTCTATTTGCAGTGTCTACTTTAGATGTGGACATACCTTCTGACATGTCCTCTAGCTATTGAGACCTTCTCCATAAATAAGACAGGCTGCCAGGGTACTCCAAGGCTCTATACTGCAGCAAATTATTTGTGTCTTTCTGAATCTACATGCTCCATTATTTCTTGTGCATGTACTTAAATTTGCTCCAAGGAAAATTTCATCTCCAATTTCTTCTGCAGTACTCCAATGAATTTAAGGGGCAGGAATTGACATTTAATAAGGAAATTTGTAAAATTAAGTAACTTAGTCTATTTCTTGAAAGAATTACTCTTTGTTTTTCCCTACAGAAATACATCTTAAATGTTACTTTATTATCTGCTCAAGTCCGCCACTGAAAATTCTGTATGCTAAGAAACAGTTTATATTTATTTATCATTAGTTAATATGGTATGTGAACCTTAATTTTTAAATAGTTGACTATAAATTTCATTTTTATGTAAATGGTCATTTGGAAAGTCAAAGGTTGTAATTAATTGATCTGGAGATACCTAGTGTTCTTGCAGATTCAAAGCAAGAGTCAGAAAACAAAAGAGTCCAATAGAAGTAGAATTTCCCATTTTGTCTGGAAAATCTTTCAATTAAAAAATATTTTTTTGTCAAACACGAGTTTAAAATATTTTATGTAGAGATCTTTGCTGGATCTGCCTGGCGTAGAATTAACTTTCCTCATAGCAGCCCACCCTGTGGGAGAGGGGACTGAATGAGCTACTGGATGAGAATTTAACTTTTGGCAAAGTTAATCCAATACAATGTGACTCAGTTTTCTTTGCATCAGTCGACTGGTAGCTGCTCTCCTTTTTATTTAATTCGTCAATAGTGATCACCTGAAAATAAACTAAATTATTTTTCTCACTCTCATCAATGTTCTTTTTATCTACTACTTCATAGCCCTTATTTAATCTTGCTAGTTCTGTACATCTTTCCCTTCTGATACTACTTTAGATGCTGCTCTATACAGTATGAACAAAAGAAGCAAAGCTTGTTATACGCACCTTTCAATGTCATACATAAAAGATATTTATCTTGGGAAAATAAATAGAAAACCCTTGAATAGCTATAATATATTGAAAAATACAATTGAAAGTAACACGCCATGTCAAATTTTCAATACTTAAAAAAAAAAATTTAAAGTATATGCTTTGGACCTACTCACTTCCTTCTGCTTTCCTCCTCTTTTTAACAGTAAATACAATAGATTAAAGAATATCCACAATTCAGTTTTTTACTAAAATTTTTGTAAGCTTGTTCAGATTTGAAATGAATCTTAGTCTTTGCTTTTCATTGCTTTAAGTTAGATCTTCAAACTGTAAATAAACAGGTTCTAAAAAGAGTAACTGAGTATCAAGTTTATCAGATGATTTCTCTTCTTATGAATAGACAGAATTTGATATCAAAAGCAAAACAAAACCCAACAAACAACACCCCCCCTCCAAACAAACAAACACAAAAATACAGCCCCCCTGCTCCCCCCCCCCCCCCCCCCCCGGACCAAACCCCAAACTGATATAAAAAGAATCCGTGAAAACTCAGTCTCGTGGGAAATAGAAAGAGATATGGAAAAAAATCTCTTTAACACATTAAAGTTCAGTGAAAATTACATCATAAATGATTCACTTGGCCCTGTTAATTAGATATGGCTCATTTTTGGAGGCTTGGTTCTGTGCCCTAAAGTTGCTTCCTCCTCACTGTTAAGGAGAGCCCAGGACAAGAAGCTCAAATATAAATATATGCCCTGGGGAGAGGGAGCCTGCTGCATACCCTGTATAAATACATTACCTTTGCAAATGCATCAGCATCTCATTGTTTAAATGGTGAGAAAATGCTAACTCTAAATTCATTTATTGATATTTTCTATTCATTAATTCTTAAAATGGTATTCTCCCTGGGCAGTATCTGGTGAAGATTCTGATACTGTATATTAAGAAAGTCTTGCCTGCATCATTTGAGAATAACATAGTTCCTTTGGATTTTTTTTTTCCTCTAACATTATAACATCAAAATACATCTATGCCAGGATTCCAGAAGGGTGACTTTGTTTCATTTTTTTCATTCAAACTAAGTTTGGACAAAGCGGATTCTGTTTTATTGCTGTAATTGCTTAGGATTGAACTCATTTTAGTCATTTGAAAAAAACATGTAATTTTGGGTTCTGACAGCAAGTTAAGCAAAGATTGAACTGAAATAATATTTGTAACTGTCAGCAGGAACTCATCTACCCAATAAGACACTTTATTTATTTAAAAATATTGTAAAAGAAATATTTCTACTTCTGAGCCTTTCAAATTAGGTGACTTAAATTTTTGACTACTAATCAAAAGTCAGTTGTCATTATTACTCTAATAACAACCTTCAGCTTATTATATTACTGTAGAATATTATATTCCCCTCTGTGGAAGAGGGCTAGAGATAGTGATTCCAAAGCACAGCTCAGTTAACTTTTTTTTTCTCCACATAATCCTGCATTATAATAATTATATAGTAGGTTTACCATGCTCCAAAATATAACCTGAAGTTTTCTATCTTGAGTTTCTGAATTATTTAAAAATAAATAAAACATGAGTTAAAATGTTCTCACAATGAGATTGGAGAGGAGAAGTTGCAGAGTGATATTAAAAACACTAGTAATAAAAGATATATTGTGACTGCTTGGCAAGGAGGCAAGGTTTCCATGTTTTAACAGGGGACATTGTGATTCTACCTTCCAGGCTCTGTATGAAAGTAGACCAGTTCCAAAACACAAACAAAACTTACCCCAAGATAGCACTTTAGTAGAATCTTCAGGGAGTTTCATGGTTCATTTTTCAATTGAGATGAGGTCAGAGAGAAGGCAGGCTGAGTACAGGCATCTGGAGCAGAAAGAAACATCCAATCTACAGCTCAGAAGAGGAGGTGCGAGGACCAAGGCCCGGAAGAATGAGTAAACAGAATAAGGCAATAGCAGGGGAAGGAATTTGGATAAGAAAGGCAAAAACGAGGACTACAGTGACAAAGCAAGGGCAAGAGAGCCTGGCAATAGCAACAGTAGCACCAAGCCTGGATTGCTACCAGGCATCCTTAATCACCACCTTGCAACAACAAATATGCTGAAAAACTCTCAGGGCTGATGTGTATTCCAGTTTCTAGTAAGTGCCCTGTGTAGAGGTTACTTATGGTGTCTTGTGCCAGCCTGACTACAGTAAGGTAGGTCATCTTGCAGCCTTTTGAACTGTTGTTCTGAAAGATTTGACTCTCAAAAAATCACAGCTCAGCTCCAGAGGAAAAGATTTCTTCCCCTTTTTATTTATTTTTTTTTTTTGTGCCTCTGCAACACAAAGACTTGTGGCTGTTTTTCATGTTTTTAAAAGCTAATTATAATTGATACATGTGGAGTGCTGCAATTGCAAGGTCAATTACTCAGAAGTTAGGAAAATGTCAGAATTAAGGTTGCCTATACAGCCTTAATTAGTCTGTCTTAGATGTAAGAATTACCATCTATAATTACATTAGCTCATGCAATTTTTTTCTTAGTATTCTCTCCTCATTCAGTTCACAGACTGCCAATCAAGTTCTATAATGAAATAGACTGTCAGCCTTAGGATACCCATGCATTTTTTTTTTCCAGAGAATGAAGATGCACAGCTAATAAAGCAGGAGCTGTATGTAAGAAGATTTAATAATTGTGATTGCTGGATACTTCCCAAAGAAACTAGACTTCATCATAGTGTTCCACTGTGATTCTGAACAAGTCACACTCATGCAGTGTGGGCTTTTCATCTCTTCCATGTCTGGTTGCTCTAATCTGGAGCTGGAGAATAAGAAAAAATACAGTGTGATCATGCAGAGGCTGTTCTCATAATGCATAAATGTAGGGTGAAAAATTGGGGTAGCATTTGAAACCTTAATTCTGATACTTATTAGTTTTGAAATACTCATCTGGAAATATTTTCATTTAGTGTTTCTTCTTCAGTGCTTTGCTTGTGTGTTTCTTAAGTGTTAAATGTGACTGGGCTATTCAGACTTCGGTGACAATCTTGATTTTTGTCATCCTGCCAAAAGAGTCTAGACTTGAAACATTTTTAAACATGACTATACCTTTAGCATTCTGACTGAGTTTAAGTCAGAGTTGTGAACAGCAGTGGTTAATTCTTACATTTCCTTACTCTTCTTTCTTTTCTTTGGCTAATTCCTATATTCCCTTATCCTACTTCCTTCCTGTAAAAATGCAAATTTATTGCCATATTAATAATAAAATTAATGTAAATTGTCTAAATTATCTCAGTTAGTTTTAACTATCTAGCCATGAAAGTCACAAAGTTTTACAAAACACAGACGTGATAAATTAAACCTGACATGATTTATGTACAGTTGCTTTTGCTGTATGATGAAGAACATTGGCTAATGCATTCCAGACTCATTTCTCTTCATAATCAAATACCAGTGCTTTTAGCTCACCAAAGTAAACAGTTTGTGGGGAGGGGCAGACTGTGTCCTGCATTCTACCGCTCACCCCTGGGTGAAAACTGTTGCTGAAGATGTGTTGAGATGCTTCACACAGTATCAACCCCTAATGTTCTATCTTGCTCTGCCTTCTGGTTCCCTGATGTGCTCCTCTAAGAAGCTGTGCAACTTGTGATAGTTGCATGACAAGGATGTTGTTTCTCACCGGTTTCTATAACATCAATGACTGGTGAATGCTCACCTTGGGTAGCCAGAAGTGTCAGGAGGAAATCTGTGTGAGTATCACCAGGGCGGAGGATGCTTGCGCAGCTCTAACTCTGGGTGCCTGAATAAGGGAGCACACGGCACCCATCTACTGTGTCTTTTGGCTCAGCTCTCTTTTGGTAAGAATTGCGTCAAATTTCCAGCAACAGAGAAATGAATGGTACCTATAAAAGATTCAGAATCTGGGGTTAGAATAAAAAGATATTTGGAGTCATATCAAAATCCTTCATTACAATAAATTGGGGGGTTTTACACTTTTTTTTTAATCAAACGATCTCAGAATACTTTACAAAAGAATTTTTTAACCATGTTTTATTTAATGTTTTGTCAAGTTTATATTTAATGTTAGTGTTCAAAAATATGCTACAATTTCAGTATGCTTGCAAAGCCCCAAGAGAGAGAATATTAAGTAGTATCTGCTTGATACATAAAACTTAATGATGAAACCATCAGAGGAAAAGGATCAAGGCACACTGCATGTAGTTTGTCTTTGATGATCTCTCTTGTCATGTTAGTAACACTGGAAAACCCACTTAAGCAGAAAGAAAAAAGGAATGAAAATAAAAATCTTTCCAAAACTTTCAAAATTAAGCATCCTTTCTGTGGACAAAAGAATAGCACTTAGTTTCTGAAATTAATTTTAAAAAATAAACCAATTATTTTTTTTTAAATAATGGTAACCATTAATATTATTAATATATATTCTGTGCTGAACAAAGTCATTAAGTCAATATCATCTGGAACCATTTTAGACAAGTTTGATTATCAACTTATCTCATTCTCTTACTATTATGATGCACAGTGGTGTTTTGACTAGAGTTACATTCAGCTGCCAGGTTGGCTTTTACAGCTGCAGAAATGGGAGTAACTTTTGTACACAAGGATTTTGATCATAGTGTGATTAACTTGTAGACCAAAATCTATTTTTGATTCATCTAATTTTTTTTTTCACATTAACCAAAAGTGCAAAATATTGACTTACTGGTTCGGTCAAAGATGAAAAGGGATTGTAGATTAGGAGTTTTCCAATTAATTATTTTGAAACAAAGGTAAATTGGAAGAAAGAATCAGTTTTGAAAGAAATTAAACTGCTTTTTCTTTACATTTCAAAAACGTGGATAAGTTCTTTGCAACACTTTTGAGGCTTTATGAATTTGAATTTCATCTTTAAAAACTATTTTTGCACTATTCATATGTAAACTTACTAAATCATTAAAAATGAAATTAAATATATTTTCAAGATAAAATGTTTCTGATTCTATCATACTGTACCATTATCATTATATTAATATACTTTATATAAAATTTTCATTTTTGTCTAAAAAGAGAATAGACTTCTAACCAGACAAAACAAGATTTTCCACACAGGTTTATTGAACATGAATTTTGCCCTAGGCAAAATTTAGACATGATCTGTTTGATTGGAAAAATTAAATCAGATTTAGAACTCTTGAATTATGCCTTCCAAATCTATTATTTTTTTTTCTGCTATGCGACAACAGTGCCACAGCAAACAGCCATGGTATCTAGAGCTGGGCTGTATAAATCTTATTTCAGCTTAAATCATCCTAAACTATCAGAACTCAAGTAGTGTAAAGCTTATGAAATATTAAAGCATGTCATGATATCAGCACAGCACAGTGAAATAAAATAACCATATTATCAAATAAAATTCAGTAGAGTGCATATTTTATAAAAGATGTAAATGTTTATGCCTACATCAGAGTTCCTAACTAAAATTTTATGTTAGTGCTGACAGATGTTTGCTCCTTTTAAGAGACATTTCAAATCTGCTGTTTCTTGAAAAGACATCAAACCAAGACAGGAGAAGAAAAGAGCAGAAAACAACTTCTACTTTCCTTGTTTCTGTTCAGTTTACCCTGGCTAGAAGGTCCTCCCTGTTTCTTGAATTGGAAGCAGGAGTTTGAAACTTTTATCTCCCTGCAGTTTTTTTGCTGATTACTCTTAGCAAACTCCATCTCTCTTTTTTTCATTGCCTTCTTCATATATATATATTTATATATATATATCCATATGGTTTAAAAGACATAAGAAAAATCTTATATCTTGGTGGATATTGCACCAGTTGAGAAGCTTATTTTCAGTCCATGCTTCAAGAAGTGTGTAGGCAATTATATAGTTATGTACAGACTGATAAAGACTGCAGGTTTGTTAGGTACCTGAAATAACTGCCCAGTGCCTATGCTGCTTGCTTAGAAGCCCTTAGAAATCTGAATGTGTGGCCTCTGATAGAAAGGTGGATATGCTTATTTATCTATCATTTGTCATAGAACCAGAAGTACTAAAAAACACCCGTCCTATTTCAATTTCAGTGTCATGTGAGTAGATCTTTCAGAGAAGCTCCTAGTAAAGAAAGAATATTAATTGTCCCTTCAAATTAGGATGACGAGGACTAAATAATCTCACTAGGCTCTTGTCTGAACAGTCAGTCTAAGATTATTGATGGAAATCAGAGATTTAATTCATCAGAAGTAGGGATCTGAATTAACATTCTTTTATCACTAAAATTAAAATGTCTGTTTTCCAGTGGGGTTTCAGCTTATTATCTTCTTTCCTTTTCACATGGCCTAGTAGAAGCAGGTGGTCTGGCATTAATAAAAACCACCCTGGGGAAAATTCTGAAGAATCACTCCTTTAAATATGCCTCATTTTGTCTACTTTACATACTCATTCTCCAAGATATCCTTATACACATTGAGATCAATACATTAGAGTGTCTAATTCTTATTACCTACACAAATCACTCTTTTCATTAACATCACACTTACATTAGCAATTATTAGCATATTACCATAATTACATCATTATTATAATTTAAACTTGCAGATAATTTATTGCCCAAAACCAATTCTATTAAGCAACTCAGATGCTGAAACTTGTTATAAATAACATGCCTCTGTTCTCCTTTCTAGCCAACAAAGTTACTTTCTATTACAACCTACATGCTGAGTATTAGGACAGCTTTCTCTAAGGCCATACCCATCATTGAGTTTTCTCATATCAAACAAGATGAAATTTTGTTCTACTAGGCAAATTTCTATTGGGCTAGAAGACTTCTGACCTATTTCCTTCTGGAGCAGATGCATTCATCATACCAAAACCTTATGAAGAAGGTGGTGTTGCCACCTCAGCTGTGGTGACTCACTCGAAGAAGAAAAGATCATATTAGGAAGAAGTGTAATCAAGCTGAACAAAAAAAGGAAAAATTGTGACTAGCAAAGGAGACCCCCCTCTCTGTAGGAAAACTAGAGATGAGATCTTCAAAATCAAGGGATTATCTTGGTCCCTGGAAAGAACATTAAGGCAAATCCTCTTCAGGTTCAGTTTCAAAGGCATGAAGGAGTAAGTATCCATCAGGAATAACTAAGAGAGATTTTAAAAGGGGTCATTCATGCCTGTCCAATGTGAATGGCTGAACTGAAATGACTAGCTACATGTCCAGGTAAGAGTGGTGTAAAATATATTTACTGAGGATATATATATATACACATATAAAAATAAAATTGAATTTACTAAAGCTTTCAACACCTCCTACATCCCCTCATGTGGAAGCTGAGGAAGTGAAGTGGTAAGTAAATGGAAGATTGCCTGGTCAGCTGTATTCAAAGGGTAAAGCACATTGCATTTCCAATCTAGCTCTGGTGAATGTTTCAATTAACAACTCCAGGGATAGAAGCTTGACAGAAACCTTATGAAGTTTGTCAGGCAACATTGCCAAGTTCTGCACCTGGAGTGTAGTAATTTTCTGGTATAGGATAGATTGCTGGAAAGGAAGAGCCATCATAAAAGGCTTCTGGGGATCATATAAATTTGTTCCAGTTTGGGCTGGGATACGGTTAATTTTCTTCATAGTAGCTATTGTGGGGTTATACTTTGGATTTGTGCTGGGAATAGAGTTGATAACACAGGGTTTTTGTCACTGTTGAGCAGCGCTTGCGCAGACGCAAGGACTTTCCTGCTTCTCACCCCACTCCACCAGAGAGGTGTTTGGGGATTCACAAGGAGCTGGGACAGCTGAGCCCATCTGATCACAGGGATGTTCTGTTCCATATGGCATCACTGTCAGAAAATAAAGCTGGGGGAAGAAGAAAAAAGCACAGGACATCTCGAATGATGGCGTCCATCGTCCCAGGTCACTGTCACATGAGATGAAACTGTCCTGGCTATGGCTGTAAACTTCCTGCTGATAGGAAGTGGTTCATTAAGTGCTTGTTTTGATTTGCTTGTGTGCACAGCTTTTGCTTAACCTATTAAATGGTCTTTATCTCAACCCATGAACTTTCTCACTTCTACCCTGCAAATTGGCTTTCTTGTCCCATTGTTGGGGGACAGTGAGTGAGTGACTGTGTGGTGCTTAGCTGGGATTAAACCACAACAAGATTCAGCTCTAAAGTGAAATTCCATTGCAAATATCCATCTAGTTCTAATATATTTGGCTGTATTAGAAGAAACATGGCTACAGTATGGAGAGAAGTAATGATTCAGAAGTTACTGACACTGCTCAGGCCAAATCTGATCTACTGCAGCCAGTATTGGTCCTCCTTTTCAACACAAATGAGGAAAACCTGTTGGAACACCAACAGATAATAGAAATGACAAAAACTTTGCACAGGGGAGAAGTAAGAAAAGGCTCAAGAACTGAGCTTCATTAATCTGGTGAAGAGGTGATTAAGAGGTGACCTAAGAGATGTCTGAAGTGAATCTTTATAGCTGGCACTTGAATGTCAGAAAGAAGTTAAGATCAAATTATTTTTTGCTAGTAGCAAACAATAGAAGACTGGACAAAGGTCTCAAAATCTGACTTGGTGGTTCATCTTGGGCAGTCTGAAAACCAAATCAGCGCAAGAGCAGGGCAACACTGAGCCAGATTATTCAGAGGACTGGTAGTATATTAAATGTTGACAATCCCTGTAACAGAAATTTTTACAAGACAGAGATAAAATTATTGTTTTACTGATCATGACACTATCACATATATATTTTATTCATACTAATAAAGACATTGATGACCATTGGATAGTTAGATGACATTCTAAACTCCTAGGTAAATTTCTGCAATTAAACTTTGCTGTAGAGAATTGAAAAGAACATTTATACTTTCAAAAGGGAAATACAAAATTCTATCCCAAAATGCACTATTTTAGAAAGCAAACATTCCTCCAGTGCAAGATGCTTGACTATATATAATTTGGTTTGGTGCACTCAACTTTGGTTTGTTGCAAGATGCCAGATTATTGAAATGGGAAAGGAAGAATGTTCACAGCTGAAAGTTAAACAAAGAAAATAAAATTAAAAAAAAAAAAAGAAATTAGACAACATGGAAATTTTTTCACGTCTTTTTGACTTGCATTCAGTTGTTTGATTGTCTGTTTTCAGCAGTAAGTGTAGAATTTTTTGTTACTGATAATTGGAATATAAACATAGGCTAGCCCCTAATTTGTCAATTATGCTTTCAATTAGTTTTATATGAAACCTTATTTTGTATTTAAAAAGTCATAGAAAAGTGAGAAACACATGCTCTGAATTAATGGCAGTCCAGTCTCCAGATGTATCCAATTCAAATGTTTGCAAGGTCATAAACCAGGTACATAAGATTCTGGCCTAATGAAGCACGTTGCCAGTGTCTTCTATTTTTCACGTCATCTTTGTAAAGCAGAGATTGCCCACTATATCTGTACTAGATTGGAAATATTAGCAGTGCATTCTAAGATATCTGAGAAAAATTCTCTTATGTCTTTTAGTCTCCATTTAATTGTACAACTGTAATGGAAAAGATAATTTGGGATCACAGTCTTTAGGATACATCCAACTAAAGTATCCCACTGGGATCACGAAATAACATGGCAGCTTTTAATTAGGATATTTTGCATGAAATGTTTTGCATAGTTAACTAATATAAATAAGCCTTTATTGCATAAACTATGGAAATCAGAGTATTAATTCAACAAATGCATTAAAAATAGTATTTGAAGGACACATTAGGAATAGCCAAATAAGCATATAAAAACCTCAAAAGAAAATATGTCTTCCTTTTTCTTCCTTAAAAAAAGAAAATCTGAAAATTGTTCTCTTTTCCGTTCCAGTATAGCCTGTAGATGGATATCCCAAATCCAGCTCATTGAGACAATTGATATAATGAAACAGAGATTAAATCATAGGACAGAATTATTTAAAATAGATACTACAGCTGTGAGGCTTCTGAAGTTCAGGTAAGGAGGAGACAATAAAAAAGAAAAAAAAACCCTGAGAAAGATTAGGGATGGAAATTACTCCCCACCAACTGACTAATGCCCAGCCAGTCCCCAGGCATTGTCTTCCTGTCACCTCCCATACCATTTTATGGCTAAACATGATGGCCATGATATGCAACATGTCTTGAGCCCCTACAGCTGTTCTGGCTGTATTTCATCCCAACTCTTTGTGCTCCCCCAGCCCTCTCACTTGTGGTGTGGGGCGAGGAGCCGAAAAGACTCTGACGCCGTGTGAGCCCTGCCCAGCAGCCGCTGAAACATCCCAGGATTAGCAACACTGTTTCCAGAACAGGTCCAAAACTCAGCCCCACACTAGTGACTGTGAAGAAAATTAACTCCATTCCACACAGAACCAGCTCATGGATATTTTCAATTCATATTCTGCATTCATTATTTATTTCCTTTCCAGTAAAAGGAACCTGGGTAATAGTAATATGCAGGAAACAATATTCTACAATGAGTTCAAGTCTGGATATCTAGGGACTGGGAACTGCAGGTATTGTTCGTCATATACTTGCAGAGCAGGTAATAAGTTACTGAAAATCTCTTTTCCAATGGTCAAGAACTCCCTTTTATTATTTTCAAACTGTCTTTGTATGTGTAAATTGTCTATTTATAGTCACATTTCCATTTGTATTTGAGATTACTTGCTGTCTTTTCATGAGATAAGTATATGTATTCAATAAAAACTGCCTTTCATACGCAGCATGACCAGTAAAAGAAATTTGCTTTGTTGTACAAATTCCATTCTCACTTTCACATTTACATTGATGTGGAAACATTCTAGCTAAATCAGTGTTGCAACTTCTGCATTATAACACTGTAACATATTACTATTTAGTTTTTTATATCCTTGCAAATCAAATCTTCAGAATATCCTAAAGGCATAAGAAAGGGCATTCCAGATTGGGCCTGTGTCTCAGTGTTTTGCCTCCAAGGTGTGTGTGTGTAATACCAGATGCAGAAAATATGTACACCCACACATACATACATACATGCATACATACATACATACATACATATATATATATATATATACATGCACATCTATTTTCAGAATAATTTTATTCTGCTGTTTCTGTTCCTTCAAAACTTTCACTGGGAATGGTTTGCACACGTGTATAGCATCACAGAACCATTAAGGTTGCCAAACACCTTTAAGATCAGGAGGTTCAGCACTGCCAAATCCACCACTAAGCCACGTTCTGTAGTGCCTGTCTTTTAAATACCTCCAGGAATGGGAAGTGGTTCCTGCCAATATCTCCACATCTTCAGTTTTGGGCTTCTCACTATAAGAAAAATACTGAGGGTCTGGAGCATCTGGAGCACCTTCAGAAAAGAGCACTAAAGCTGGTGGAGGGTCTGGAGCACAAGTCTTATGAGGAACAGCTGAGGGAGCTGGGGATTTTTACCCCCGAGAAAAGGAGGCTCTGGGCACACTTCCTCTCTCTCCTGTCAACCAACTCCAGTCATAAAAACTATATTCAGTTTCATGTTTTAGTCCAACGTCCATTTTAGTTTAGTCCATGATTAGTCCATGTTTAGTCCATGTTTAGTCCATGAACTGTATTCTAGCACATGATGTGTACAGTCCTAGAAATTCTCAAGTGCAGTTTGTTAGAAGTGTACAGCTGTAGGACGACTAGATATATATAAAAAAATATTAAAAAAATATTGGTGAATAAAAGCTGGTCCATCTAATCCTACAACACATTTCTGTAATACAGAAGAACATTTGCCATTTTAAAAGGTTGGTCTGCAGACAAGAAACTTTCTTCTTGTGAAAATGTTATTACATTTGGTGTATTTGAGTGGTGACATGAAGAAGCTCAGAGTATCAATGCAGCTTCCACAGCAACCTTTTGTCTCTGTAGGATAGAGATAAAACTTTGTGTCTTTGATTCGTGGAAATGAAAAAACCCAAAAACAAACTATACACTGGGTTGCCAGAAAATCTAATAAATACAGTTTTATATCTTTATAGTTATCTAAAATGTATCTAATGTAAATATCATAGTTGAGTTCTAGGCATGTATAACCATTTGGGAAGATGCTGTGAGAGAAACTGACCCCATTTAATAGAAAGATCATGTATCTACTTAGTTTTTCTGTCTCATCTATTTATTAGATGTCTGGAAACATGTAACAAATATCTATAATTCTAGGCAGCTGTTATCAGTTACAATTCACAAAAATTTATAACACCTCTGTATCTGTTTCATTTATTTAGAATTATGAATCCATAACTTAGATCTTGAGTTACTTTTTTTTTTGGCAAATTTTTATTTTTATTTTTTAAATCCTGTGTAGATTAGGAATAACTAAACTACAATGTCTCAATTCACACCTGGTTTACATTATTGAAGAGAATCTCCACCTATTTAACAAAGATACCTGTATGGTAGATTTGAATCCCTGCTACACACACGTGCTGGCAAGCTTCCGAGAAAGGTAATCTTTATCTACAACGAAGCTATTATCATGGACTGTAGTGCTAATGCTGTGACATTTCACAATGTCTGATGTGTTAGGCTGAGATATATTCTCTCAGGACTTATATTTCTTGGCCAAATGAGGAAGACCTTTGGAGGATATTACTTATTTATGTGTCTTTGTTTTTAAGAAGCAACTCACCAAAGCCCAAATGAGTAGTGCTGGTGTGGTTGGAACTTCTCTGTTGTAGGATGTGAAGGTTTATAGATGAGTTTATAGAATGTCAAGTCATATTATCAACTACAGGGGGATATGACCTGATGGGCACAAAGCACATCTTCAAAGTGTCATCCTGATACAGTAGAGACTGAGAGCCACTGCGTCACCCTAAAGTGGTTTGTAGTGATACAAAAATAGCTTCCACTCTGGATACAAAAAGACTACAGCTTGAAAGGTCAAAACATTCATAATAATTCTTGAAGAGAAGATCTTAGGCATGAGGTGCAATGCTTTTCAATTCCTTTTGTTTGTTCTATTATCCTAAATATAACTGTATTTTGTTGGGTTAGTAAGGCGGGCTTTATTTCAATAATGACTCAAGGGTGCTTTTACAAAGACAACAGCAGCATCAAATGTCTATTTAAAGCCTCTGAGCTCAAAATTAGCCTCTGAGTTCAGACAGGTTTCAGGTGGTGTTTGGGGAGGAAAACTAAGGGAATTGGGTAAGGCATTGCTGTCACCCAGCTCCTGTCCTACATTCATCTGGTGGCTTTGTTTTAGCTGTACATTCTTCACCTGTGCATTCAAAAATGCAGTTCTATTCACACCAATGCCTAACCTTGGAGGCGCTTCAAGCATGTAAAGGACTGCTGTCAACAGTGACATTTTCCAGGAAAGTGAAATTTGGCATCTGAGCAGTCCTGGCTTCTTCTTCAGTTGTCCCCGTGGGGTCCATGGTGTGGCTGTGAATCTGTCAGTGTTATTCATGCCACACTTACTGTAGCAAGCCTTGCACACACCATACGTGACACTTGTACTGCTGTTGTTCCCTGGTTAGAGGCTCTATCCCAGGAATAATAGAACCAACTCCATTCCTTCATTTCTTTGGAGGAATTACAGGTAATCTCCCTTCTGATATCCTTTTTGTCACCTTTCTTTGAAGTTTACCTGCTTAGAATGAAATAGAACTGTCACAGAACTGCTTTATTAAAGGGTTTGAATTAAGAAGGATTTGGGTCAGCATGCTGTATTTTATCAGGGTTGTTTTTAAATTAGTTTTTAATTCTGGGAAGTAGATGCCACTAAAAAACCTGCAAAGGCCTGAAAACCCACACCTTTCTCTGCCTCCACCACCCTCTGCCCCTCTGAGAGTACCAGCACTAAATCATACCAGAAGCTCACTTTCAGTGATGCTCAGCAGCAGATGTTCAGAGAATGAACATTAAGAGCAGGCTATACACAGAGTGGTAATTTCCTTGCTTCTGTTCTTGTAGCTTCTGACTCTCTCTGGTTGAGGGACCTCCTGAGCTAAAGCCAGAGGCTGTAATCAGACCACCATGTTTAGCACTCCTGGCTGGAGCTTTCCTCCATTACCTTGCCTAATCAACTTTTGAATCCATTTATACTCTTGGCAACCAAAACATGCTGTAGCCACAGGTACAACAATCCATTTAAGTATAGAATGACAAAGGTATTTCCTTTGCATATTTGAGAAAATTTCCTTTGTAATTGCATTTGATGTTCTCTCATTTCCATGTCATCAAAATACAATTACCCATTCCATATTACTGATGTTTTTACAGATCTCTGTTTTATCTCAGTCATCTCTTGTCTGAGTTCAAGTGCCCCAATCAGTTTAATACTTTAATATTTTACATGTCTTTCAGCCTACTAGTGACACTATATTTCTTTTCATGTGAGATGACCAGAACATCATGAGGTCTTTAAAATGTGAGTGCACCAGTGATTAGCATATATTTATGGAATTATACAGTTTTAATTTCTTTTTCAATTCTGCTCTCTGTCCTTCAGTCAGCTGTTCTGGACATCATCTTTTCACCACAGTTAAGTATCACTCTTTCAGAAGGTTAACAATAATTTTGGTTTCCATGATTTTTTTTAAATCTATAAAGTTTATATGGACTTCAGTGCATACAAAATTCAATGTATAATTAAATTAATAAATTTTAATGGGACATACTAAATATTATAGAACTTTCACATGAAGTAAACTGAACTTGATGCAATGTATCTGTTTCGTTTGATTCCAACTCATGTGAAACTACGTCGCTACTCAGAAGATATTTTCTTGCAAGACTCTGGAGCAGAAACTAAGACCAATATACCCTCCTGGAGCCTAGGAGAAATATATTGATGGCCGGAAGTAAACATTTTAGAGAATCTGGAGCCAATTCATTACTTACTGTTGAGGAATTTTCTGTGGCACCTTTAAAGGCCACAACATCAGGGCAACTCAGCTTTAGAGATTTTCTCTGGGGGAAAAAAATCCCAATGTCACCTGTAGCACTCCATGCCACGGCACCAGGATGAGACACTGGGTTATTTCTGATTTGTGGTACAAGAATAATGCTCTCTAAAATTCTAATACTATTTCCAGCATTCTTGACATACCTTTGGAGGACACATTTCTGGCCTAGTCATAATATCTGCAAGTGTTATAAGCTGGGACATGAATTCTACTGATGACAATAACAACTACATGGAGGCTTTGTGGAAAGATTTGTGCCCTTGTATATTTTACTTACTGTTAAATTTATCCTACTATTCTCTTTGTCTCTCACTCCCACCTTTCACTTACAATGTTGGAAATATGCCAGTTCTGTGAAGGTTATTTCTCCTCTTCCTGATTGACACATGTACTCAGTTTGAAGAGCTAACAGCACAAAAGGTAATTTTGGGATCAATATAAATAAAAATGACACTTTTTTGATTGCAAGTTCTTTGATATTGCTCTGGGTAGAAGCAGTAGTGGACAGGTGTCATAGTGCAGCTAGTCTGAAGCTTCCCCCAGACTTGACCAGCCTAGCAATTAAACAAGCCCCTGGGTGAGCAATGATAGGAGGGATTCGAGCTCAAACAGAGATCTCAGCCAATCCCATGCAACCATAAATGTAGACACATCACTGGCCAGAGATCTGGATGGAGAGAGATCCCAACCCATCAGCTATCCAAATCTAGGGAATTCAAACCTCCTATAAAAAGGGCAGTCATAATAAACTCATGGCTGTTGAGGATGCTTGATGAGTTTGTGTCATTTCTGTCTCCAACCAATGACCCCTAACATAACAGACAGGCTTGGAACACGGTGTGGCGTATGATGAATCACTTCTTCTGTGTCGATATTTTCTTTGTCTTACCTACTGAATTGCTAAGATTAAGACATGGATGTTCTATGTAATATGTTGCTCTGTGTATATGGATGCAAAAGCATGACATGGAGTAAATCCATTTATAGTTCACTTCTGACTTTTAGGGATATGATCTCTTCCACTAATTCATCAGCTTCAGACTAATTCTACTATTACAAAACAATGAAAAACTGCCATCCTTCAGGAGCAGGCAGCTGCTTAATACCTCATTCTCTTCTCAGATGTAGAATTCTCTGCTTTATAAAGCACACCAGGTTTATGATGGAAAAGGCAGAGCAGAATATTAATTAATTTGTCCTGGCATAAAAATTTCATGTTTTTTAAGTAATGTAAAATCTCAGAGAAGACCTAGTTTTAGACAGACCACACTGAATATTATGGAGAGGTTTTTAGGCATTTTAAAAATGAAGGTAGATTGAGGGCATTCTGCTTATTCTTGAAGCTGGGAGCCCAAGATCCTAATTCAGTCTGAAACTCAAATCTGTGTGACTGCCAGACTGAAGCCAATGAACCCCATCTCTCAGTGGGACTGTGCTCAATGCCACGCTGTGTGTGGATATGCATATCTGATTTTCTGTAACAGGGTGGATAGCAAGCCCTTGCCCATCTGCATTTCCAGGTGAAACACACTCCATGTAATCTCAGTGGATCAAGTACCAAAGAAAAACAGAACAGTAGAGAGAGCAAGAGAAATAAAGGCTCAATTAATGGAAATGAGCACTGTGTTATAATAAAGTGAAAAGGTGTTGCTACAAAACATGGATTTTCAAGATTTCAAAAAGAAGGGGAAAATGTATTTTGTTGTGCATCTGCAAGTGATGTGGAAACTCTGCATTTCCAATAATCGGCTGGGGACTGAGGAAGATATTAGAGTCAAAAGCAGAAACACTTTAATATTCTTGCCGAGAAATGCTATATGTGTTTTCTTTCAGTTCACCTACTGCCACCTAACTTCTAGGCAATTCATAGGGTGTTGGTAACTTTAATGTTGCAGAGCTGCTGTGGAACTTTTCCTCCAGAAAAGGCATACTGGAAACACCAGGTCCCCACAGGAGGCTGCTAAGATCATTCAGACCCCAGACAGCAAGAAGGAATTAGCAGTTTTATGAGGATTCTCTTGAGCCAGCTGTAACAGTTTCATTGACATTTATGGTCAATTTTTATTAGACATAAAGGGTATCTAAAATTTCTTATTCTACTACTTAGTAGTATTTCTTGTTCCCATCTCTACCCAGAGATTCTTCCTATGTTGTGTTCAAGTTAAAAACCAGACCAAACCAAAACCAAAAACAAGATGATAAGGCAGCTTTGCTGTACAACTGTAAAAACAAAACAAAACAAAACAAAAAACACCTCTATACAATAGATTCTGTCTCTGTGCCTAGTAGACCATGATGGGACCTAATATTTCTGAGGCGTCATTGTCTTCTCAAAGAGTAAACAATTCCTGACATAAATAGAATCCTAATTTTCCTATACAGTAGTTGTCTGAAAGCTATATGAAAAATCATGAAGCTGATGGAAACAAACAGGGTTAAGACATACAATGGTGGATATGAGGTGCTGTCCAAAACCAGATAGAATAAGAGCCTGCAACTCAGGCAGAAGCATAACTTCTGCACAGACAGGAAAATGTTCACTGGCTAAGGGTTTAATTTGGTAAAAGCTAAGTAGGAAATGAATGTAGAATAAGTAGTTACAAACACAAACACATATTTATTCACAGCCATATTATCTATCTGCTGAGTTCAAAAGGCTGATAAATAGCATGAGTTTATTCATTGTGAATCACTGATGGAATTTACTTGTTTTCACCATGTGAATTGCTAGCAGACACATCAGGGTTTTCCTGACTTTTTGTTATTCAAAATAATTCTCTGAACGTCCTGAACAAATAGTATTTCAATGTACAGACTTTCATATTTACGAATAGTCATGTATCATTAACTGTTTTCTAGCTTATTTGGAAATTCAAATTTCATCTTTTTTTTGACGTGTTTACACATGTTAAAATATCCCTACATCCTGTCTAATATTGACAATACTTAGAGTTAGATTTTTGGGGCAAATATTTGCATTATTATTATATTCTGTGCTTTATTATTCTGAAAGAATATACTTTAAATTCTCTGGATACTGTTTTCAGAATATATATTTGAGTAATTTTCTTATTTTTCTAGTTTATTTACGGAAAATAAATAGAAATGCTCCAAGTAGAACTGGATGGAAACTTTCCTACCATATCTCCCTTCAGCAATCTTATTCAAAGATTACCAACTCGTGCAGCATATTATGAATGGATTGTTTTATGACCTTTATTAACACATATAGTTAAAAAACCATAATGAACAATCAAACTTCAATATAAACTTCATTATTTCCCCTTGAAAAGGTTTTCTTTGAGCTTTTTCCATGTACCATTTCATCCTTCAAATTAGTAGTTTTATCTATTCACCCTTCTGAAGGTATCCAGTCCTTAAGAACTTTAGGATCCGTTCTTAAATTTATGTACCTTAAAATTTCCAGTAGTTACCCTTAATTCAACACTGATCACTGTGTGGTGACCATAGACTTTACTGATGTGGGCAGAATAAAGAGCAGAGTAAGAAACTCATATTTAGGAGTTTTCACCACACTCAGATCAGGGAAGAAGAGGTCTTAAAGGTATAGGTGGGGAAAAGTAGATACAATTAATCTGCTATTAATCTACATACTGTTGGTCTTTTATCAGAGGATAAAATTACACAAAGTAAGACTTGCGAAAAGGCATGTCTCAGGTAGTGTTGTCTAACAAGCTTGAGGAACGTAACGGGGCTTCATGTTTGACTTCTCTATATCAAACTTTTGTCTAAACTCCTTTTACTTTCTTACAGTGCAGAAGTATTATAAGTAAGAAAAACTAGAGAAACCAAGAGTTAGAATTAAGACACAGGAATTTATTTTTGCAGAAGTGTGATGGCCTCTTTACAAATCTTTGAGGAAAGCTTAATGCTAGTAACACAACAGCAGAAGTTGTATATCAGAGAAGCTTCTGTCCTGGCTTTTGGTCTTATGTGTTTAATAGAGATGCATTAATGAAAGGAAGATTAAATTCAAATTTAGCCTAAATGTAACAATTCTCTAGATGGATTCCCATGACTAGCTTTATTTTTTTAAACCTTTCTGTCAGCAAGAACAAAATCGCTATTACGTAACATATTGAACACAAAGAATTATATAAAACTAGTTCTACCCCCATCAGGCAAAAAGTCCACCTTGGTCAAAAGCCTGTCTCACACAAATCTGTCTATATTTTAAAAAGCTATATATAATGTTAGGAAACATCTATTATCTGCTGTCAGCACAGCACTTGATCCCCTGACAGGTACAGAAGTCTTACAAATGGGGAACCCATAAATGGTAAGGGTTGGGTCTTGTGACTGGAAAAATTTTTGGCCAAGAGGGCACAATTGTCCCAAATCCTAAATGAGAACCACACCCCTTCAGATACCATCTGTCTTCATATCAAAATGTATTTAAGATTTTTTTTGCACTTTATCACAAAAGCAATCACCCTGATTGTCTTGTTGGGGAGTGTTTCCATCTCTTCTGATTCTGCCATGCTCAGCTGAAACACCAGCTCACAAAATAGAAAGATGGGTAATTTTTTTTCCCTCCAACAAATATTATTATAGTTGTACATGTCATTTTATTTTTAGATTTGTATTTTCATAGACCTTTTCCTTTCATATTATTTTCTACATTTATCTTCCTCTCATTTAGTCCACTTATGTTTAAGAAAACACTTGTTTGCATTGGGTTTTCATTTTTTTCCTGTAGAATTATTCTTGGTGTAATTGGTTTTAATTTTTCAATTGACAATGATGTTGTTTTCTAAATGTCTTTTTCATTTATGATTTCATTTCTAGCAGTTCTGTTTCCCACCTCTGAGCAGATGGCAGCTTATCAGGAGAACAAACCTTATTGTCCCTTCTTTTTGATACCAATATCAAGATAATGTTAGCCTTATGCTTTTCTTTTTTTATCACCTTGTCCGTTTCAGCTGCCTTCTATCCTCACTCCATTGTATTTATTTTAGCACATTAGTTATATTTTCTAAACCAATAGACTTTAAAATTGAGTATGGTAAGAAGTAAAAAATTAACCCCAAAATTAACCCCAGGTCTGTACCGTGAGAAAAAAAGTGGTTAAAAAACTTATGTATAGGTATATGTAATCAAATTAAATGAAAAAGATTTTTGTCTACATTGGCATATTTTTAACACAGCTAACTAAAAATTCAAACCTGTGTAAACAGAAAATAGAAATAACAAACATTTTCAACTGTGTTTAAGAAAAAATGTCTCTAAAAAGGATTGATTTTTTGTGGATAACTAGTTGTGACTCAGCTGCTGTGTCATGCCATAGCTAAGAGAAAAAATGCCTATGGGCAGAATGATGTGACCTCCTGGTGTTTCAGCCCATTTTGGTCACATTGCAGAAAATATTGTGGAGAAAATGAATTTCTATTTATTTATTTATTTATTTTTAATTTTTTTATTATTTCACCAGGAAAACAATCATGTTAATCTGAAAAAGACTGTCAGTAGCTGGTTTAGACTTGTTTAGCCTTTTAAGAGTTTCAAAATTTAAAAGTAAACATTATTTTATATTAATAATTATATCATCCAATTTGTGTTGGCTATCAAAATTAACCACAAATTCTGAATGGTTGCAACAGAAAAGAACGGAAATTAGACTCCTCAATAAACAAACTATTGCTCAGAAAGTTTTGTTCTGTTTTTTCCACAGACCTAAAGTCCAAGAACATCTCCAATTACAGACCATTATATAATTAAAAAAAAAAAAAGAAAAAAAGGAAAAAAAAGGGATAATGATATCCACTAGATGAGAATTGTAACTAGGCAAATTCAATCCAGGAAATAACCTTTCCTTTCCTCTTTTTCCTCTTCCCTTCTCTCCTTACCTCAATTAAACCTCAGAATAGTGAATCTCAAAATATCAGAGCACAGGAAAGTGCTCTGAGGTCTCTCCAGAACCTTGTTTTCTCCAGGCTAAACAACCCCAACTCTTGACCTGGAGAGGTGCTCCAGCCCTCTGATTGTCTTTGTGGCTCTGCTTTGATCTCACTCCACCAGATCTTTGTCCTTCTCATGCTGGGGACCCCAGGGCTGGATGCAGCACTGCAAGTGGGGACTCAGCAGAGCAGAGCAGAGCAGAGGGACAGAATCCCCTCCCTGCCCTGCTGGCCACACTTCTTTGGATGCAGCCCAGGACACCTTTGGCTTTCTGGGCTGTGGGTGCCTCTGGCTGAGTCATGTCCAGTCTCTCATCAAGAAGTTGTTAGTTACTTACAGTGTGGCCACATGGAAGAAGCATACAAAGGAAATGCAAATCAGAATAAAGCTAGAATGATATGCCATGGAGAGAGAGTTCAGAGATGCAAAAGGATAAGGGAGAACCTCTGACTGAGTGATGAGGTTCAGAGTGGAGCCTCTTTCTTTCCAAGCTCCTGATGGAGCTGGGGGGTGGCTAGATCCAATCTTTATCTCAGACTTGGACAACATTTACATCTAACAGAATCATGTATATGGATTTAATTAGTACTAATTCAGCATTCTACCAGTTACTTATCAAGGATCTACTGTGATTAAGAGGTCTGCCTGTCCTGAGTAAAGAAGGATCTCTGAGTCTCAAGTCAGGAATCTCAAACCTTGAGAGGCAACTCTGCTCAACAGAAGAGTCAGTGGGTATGCAGTCCGGATCCAATTTAGGGAGAACACAAATTAGACTCAGACAAAGAAGATTGTCACTAGTAGAAGGTCTTTCTGCCTTGAGGAGCAACTTTGAGAGGTGTCCCATCCCAAGAGGTGATTACTGCCATATCAGCCAAATTGCCTGGTAGGAAGAGCTCAAAGAAAGTTCACTTTGTCGTATTTATGGAACAAAGTGGTAGGCTCACAATCAAATTGCATACAATGGGAAGGCATGCATGAGACTCCTGGTACCCACAACTTTCTCTGTTTCTTGATGAACAAGTCTTGGAAAAATACATGGTTGGTATTCCCAGCTCACATGCATCAATGCCCACTGAGTCACACTGCTCCTTTGGAGTTTTCCTGGGAAAGTCCCTTGCCCAGCTATGGCTCACACCTATATCACCTTTGCAGCCTACACCACAGCACTGCTGTTGGGGTAGGGTACTGCATCCATCACAAAACCTGACAAAGTCATTAATTCCTCAGTCCTTTTTGTACTGAAAGTAATGGGAAATTTTATACTAATGACAATCTGTTCTTATTAATCATACCAAAGTTTTTATGACACATAACTTATAAGCTTGTCTTGTCATATTTTGCAGCTTTCTCTCTAAATGTACTTTTGTTCCTCCTTTGCAGAATCTTACTGGCAGATACTTTTTCCCCCCCAAAAAACCCCTGCAAAATCCCAGAAAATCTTACCACAGCTGTCAAGCGGTACTCCAGCTGTCATTAGCATAACTGCATGTGGCAGAACACTGTGTAGGTGGTAATGATACTGTGACACATGTAAGTGTCCCTTTTCTAGAAGGGGTGATATCTACACTTGTGAGTAGTGTTGAGCACTCAGAACAGTTCCAAAGTTTTCTGAGGACTCGGTACTGATTCAATTCTTTTTCAGACTAGCTCCTCTCTAGCACAGTGCACTACATACTTGGTAGTTTTTTGATGTCGATGCAATTCCACAATGAATCTTCTAGGTTAGTCTTATTATAAATAGGTCTAATTTATTAGCTCAAAGATTACTTGAAGATATAAATTTTAACATTATAAATGGGTACCATTGGGAGATTTCTTTCAAAAACACTCCACTACTCTGACCTAAAATTCTGACAGAAATGTACTCTGCAAAATACTCTTTATTTTCCCCTCCTATCCTTTTAGCAAAAGATTGGGAGTTCAGAGATCTGTTTTACAGACTTAACTTCAGACTTCTTTCTTTTAAGAATAAAGCAAGCAATGCAATACTCTGAAGCAACTTCAACCTGTTAGGATTTCAAAATAAGATCTGAAAAGAACACACCTTTCTCTTCTTCTGAGATATTGACACTGGCAGTGTTCAAGATGGTAATAAGAGAACTGCTTTTGTTCACTTGCTGCTGCAGAATACAGCAGTGAAAGAGGTAGGGTGATTAATCGTGTGCTTTGCACTTCCACAGCTCTTCCAGAAGCTGGTGGACATTTCCCTGTGAAATTCAGTAAGACATTCCTAAATTATGTCTATTTTTATTTCATATTAAAAATTATTTTAACAGACAGTATTAAAAGCTGGGAGTGATCAGTACAGAGTTGTCTCGATGCAGATCAAAACTATAGATTACCACAAGTTAAACACTTTTGCCCATTGAAAATAATTCCACATATAACAAAGTAAACAAGCATAAAAAAGAATTAAAAAAAAGAATTGTGAACCAAAAGCACCTCAAACAATAGATAGATTAGGGGTATTTAAATTCTTTGCATGATTATGAGGTATTTTCACATTTTCATCAGAAACACTTGTACCTCTTTATTTATAGTTGCTTTGATTCCAAATTTGACTGAAATTCTACCTCCTTTCTAAAAATCCTCATCTGGCTTTCAACCCTTTGGTCCTATCTTTAGTAAAGGGATGTCTGAAGCCATTGTGGTGCCTACTGCCAGAAGTATTTCCGCTGTTACTTCAGAGCAGAATTGTGCTATATATGGTGTGTGCATTATATAATTCATGTAACTTGCATCCATTTCCACAGTACTGGATTTTTCCAGGTACCCCTCAAAAGTAAGCATGCATATTTAATAGCACTGAGGCAGTCAGTATCTGAAACATGGTCATGTTCAACATGTAACAGAGTGAACAACAACTGCTTTCTGGGCTGTGTGACAGTGTCATGACAAGTGTATAGATGGTGACATGATAGGATGGGACTGGAGTGTAAGGCCCTCATATGACTTTATTAGGGCCACTCCAGGGAATATGGTGCTTTAAAAATAATTGCATAAAGTATTACCAGCACAAGAAGAAAACCTCCATAATCCTATCTAAATGCCTGTAACACAAAGCTCTTGTTCGATTGTCCCAGTACTCCCTTCTTTCTCCCTCTGTGAATTCAAAAACAAGGAGAGAGGAGACTGATGCCTTCTGACAAGGCTGCATAAAAAACCAAAAAATTCCAGGAGAGCTCAGGAGGGACCCCTGGAAATTGTCTAGTCCAACATGTGCTGATGTGGGTCACATAGTACAGGGTGTTTAGGTCCATGACCTGTTGGATTTTGAACAACTCTTAGATGGAGGCTCCACAGCCTACCTGCTACAGTGTCTGACCACCTTCATAGTAATTCTTCATTTTCTTTAAGTAGAATTTCTAGTTCTAGAATTTCAGTTTATGTTCAAATCATTGTCTAGGTTCTATGGATTGCATTGATCAGCTCTACAGTGACTGAAACAAGAGCTTAGATATTCAGTGCACACAAAGACACCTACATATGAACATCTAAATGCAAATGTCTTATCTTGAACTGATTACCATTTCATATATCTGTTATTTAAGATCTGTAAAGCTTACGGGCATGAAACTTTAATAGCTTGAGAAAATCAAACAAGTAGGTAAACAAAATATGGCACAGTGCACAGGAGAACATACTAGCAATGGTTACCTAGCAATGTTACTTGCTTAACTGCCTAAGTAGCAAACCCATATTAAGACTTAATTGGAACTTTAACTGGAAGACAACATTCAGTCATGTTACTACTGCTGGTTATTCACTAAAGCAAATTAAATGGGTTTATTACCAAAATTATGAATGTAAGGTAGTTTCTCAGAACCCGCTCTGAAGGATTTCCAGATGGTGTATTTCTTCAGGTAGTAAAGGAAACCATATGCTTTCTGTCTAAACTTCTTTCTGCCTTAAACAAAAGAAAATAATAACAGAATATAACATAATTAAAGGGAAAGGTTTTCACCTTCATCAGTTTTTATGTAATATAAGGAAGTACATGAGTTGCCAGAGATCCACCACATCAATCTAAATAGACGAGTGCAAATAAAACTAGGTTTCACCTTTGCACCTCTTGACAGTTTGAGGGATTAGGGACCCCAGTGGCAGCAGAAGCCATTAGAGTCTATGTGGGTATTTCTGACAAAGTCGTAAGTTTTCAGACGAAGAGACATGAATTGGTGTACTGGGTTTTTATTGCCAAGCTTTGCTAGCAGAGGGCTACAGGGGTGGCTTCTGCTGGAAGCTTTCTTCCCGTATAGCAGAACCAATGCCAGGTGGCCCCAAGATGGATGTGCCACTGGCCAGAGCAGGGCCAATTCGAAATGATGGTAACACTGTGTGATAACAGATCGAAGAAGAAAAAGAGAAAAAAGTTATTGCACAGATGTGATTGTGGCTAGAGAAGAACGGGGTGAGAATATCTGAGAGGAACAGCCCTGCAGACCTCAAGATCAGTGCAGAAGGAGGGGCAGGAGATGTTACAGGCACTCACTGGGGCTGAGATTCCCCTGCAGCCCATGGTGCAGCCCACGGTGAAACAGCTGTGCCCCTGCAGCCCATGGAGGTCCATGAGGGAGCAGAGACCCACCTTCGGCCTCTGGAGGAGCTGGACCCCACAGTGGAGCAGGTGGATGACTGAGAGGAGGCTGTGAGGCCATGAGGTGCCCCTGAAGCAGGGTCCAGGCAGGGACCTGCAGACCATGGAGAGAGGAGTCCATGTTGGAGCAGGTTACCTGGTAGGACTTGTCTTCCAATGGACTACCCATGCTGGAGCAGCCTGCCCTTGAAGGACAGCACTCCATAAAAATGTGACCCACATTTCAGCATTTCAGGGAGACCTGTTGCCCATGAGATGGACTCAAGTTGGAGAAGTTCATGGAGAACTGTCTCCCATGGGAGGGACTCCAAGCTGGAGCAGTGGAATGACTCCTCTCTCTGAGCAGCAGCAGAAACGTCGTGTTAGGAACTGATTGTATTCCCCCATGCCCACCTCCCTGCAGTGCTGGGGGGGAGGAGATTGAGCTGGGAAGGATAAGAGGGGAGAAGGTAGTTTTGAGTTTGGTTTTCATTTCTCATTATCCTGCTCTGATTTTTTTTAGTAATAAATCAAATCAATATCTCCAATTTGAGCCTGTTTTCCCCATGAGAGTATTTGGTCAGTGATCTTTTCCACTCCTTAACTCATGAATCTTTCATTATGTTTTCTCTCCCCTGTCCAGCTGCAGAGGGGAGAGATAGAGAGGCTTTAATGGGTGCCAGCATCCAGCCAGGGTCAAACCACTTCAATTGGTTTGTATCTTCATTGCTTAGGATTAGTTTCATTTAGAGTAGATTTTTCTCAGAGAGCTGCAGTGGTCCAAAATAGTGTGAGGGAGCAAGATTATGATTAAGCATAATTGTCAATCAGGTCCTGATTTTATTCCTAGAAGCCTTTTTATTCAAAGATGTAGATTTTATGACTTTTTTTTGCAGCTCAGTTGGTACTTAAGGAACAGCAGTACGAATGAGAATATGGTTCATTATCACCTTTAGAAGTGTTGGGGTATTTTTGGACATAATTCAATCCACCAATATTAGAGATTCCCAAGCAGTCTCTGAGTGAGATACCAGGTCTCTGCAGAGATATTTGCTTGAGGAGTGTAGTCATTTTAGAGCAGTGATTTGTCCATTCTAATTAGCCCTGCTTAGGCAAATGAATCCAGTAATTCAGTTATACTTCTTCTAATAGTAATACTTAGTTCGAATTATTCCATACAGATTTCATTGCTGGTACTATTTTAGTAAAATATATGATGTAGGTGGGGACGACTTCTCAGTAGGTTATAGTAAGTCAAAAACCAAAACTGGAGATTTTCCATGTGAAGTAAATCATTTTGCAAATGGGCATCAAAGAAAGCACCATTTTAAGCCCCAATTAGTACAAAATTTCACAGAAATGAGAGCATACTTTGCATCCTGCAGAGATACAAAGCTCAGATCCATTCCAATTATAAAACATGATGATTGGTATCTTTGCAGCACAGTACACATCCAATGATTATATGATAATACTGTCACTAGGAACTGCTTGCCCAATACAGACCAAACATCTGTCTCTTGACCAAAAAATCCTATAAAACTAATCAATTATTCCATAAATAATATTTTAAGATACTTTTTAATGCATAAGATTTAGGAACCATGTATGAAGCTCTACCTCAGTGACCAGATCCATTGTCAAATTCTATAGCTGATTCCAAAATGTGTTGGTGACTGACTTGTTCTGTTAGAGCTGACCCATTTGTATTCATTCAGCAACAGTTGCCAAAGGGAATGCACAGGTAATATAGCACAGCCATAAGCTCTAATTAACCTCCCATGGCAGTTCAGCAGACACAGAGAGTCTTGTGTTTCATTCCTATTCTGTGCCACTGCCAAAGACCCTGTCCAAAATAACCTAGACACAGGAACATCTGATGAAAAGGGTACCTAGAATCAGAATGTGCTATAAGCAGCCTGCTTGCTACTGCTATTGTAATGGGCCCTGAGGCATGCCGAAAAGTCACTTGTCTTCTCAAAAGAAGACAAATGTAAGATTCTATTTAAATTCTTCTTGCTTCAGTTTCCATTTTGCCTTCAGTGATATCTTTTACAAAAGATAATTAGTGCCATGAAGGAGCCATCTGCATCACTCAAAATCATGTTGATTTTCTACTCCCACTGGAGCTGAACCTTTAGCCTTTAGCTTCTCCATTTGGTGCCTGTGAGACTAGCCGTATGTCATGGTCATTGACAAAGATAAATAATGATGCCTTCCTGAAGTAAAGAGAAACTATTAATAAAAATAATGTGAAATGGGTTGATCTGAATGCTTCTCAATGGTAACATGCTTAAACAAAATCTTCATCTTCTATTAGCACTAGAACTTCATCTAAAGGATCTCAAAAATAAAAAGAGAAAAAAGATAAGATAGAAATTATTTAAACATTACAGAAGCAGCTTCCTGCATAGACTTTAGCTACAGCATTCATGATAGGATGTGTAGCCAAATTAAGAGAATGTTGCTGAATTTTTCATGTTGTCAGTCAGGGTGCAAACTTTATCTTTACTGATTTCAGAGAAAAATGCCAGCCAAATGAGAAGAGTTTTTCTTGTTGTCTGCCACTTCGAAGAACCATACTGGAAGGGTTTCAAAACAACCCCCATGCCAAGCCTGTTGTCTTTAAATCAATTCCCTTTTAGTCAGAAGAGAGAAACATCAAAAACATCAAAGATGATTCTGTATCAACATGCCTTGTCATCCAATAATTTTGTAGACTTTTTTTACCTTTTACAAGGCTCCATGATTTCATATTCTGAAGTTTGTATCAGAAATTCTCCTGAAATCTTTAACAGGATTCTCTGTCCCTATATGCATTTTCTTTCCCAAAGCGCCTTCTTGGAGTGCTGATAACTATTAAATGATTAACCCCTCAGGGTCCAGTCCAACATATAGTAGGTCATTGATTTAACTGGAGACTTAACTCCACAAATACCAATACATTTGACCCAAAACCCCCCAAACTTCACACTGTTGCTTAATATTCCTTAGTGGAAAAGAATAGCAATTGGATGGTTACAGAGATGTGTTGAGCTTTGCCACAACTTTATCACAAAAGAGATTTTCTCAGTAGGAGAATGGAACTTGGATGAAAAGAATGACAATGAATTTCTGATCACTGAGGAAAAAATCTTGTGATACCCAATGTTGAAAGCTGTTATTACACTAACAATAAGTCTGACAGACAATATCGACATTTAATCTTTTGTATTTAAAGAAGAAGAAAGAAAATACTCACCCAACAATATTTTCATTCATATTTATTTTTCCAACATATTAAATTCATCTAACTTACTTGTTGTAGCTGGTATTGCATCTGAAGTCAGTAGATCAGTGAACAACTTAAAACATTTGAATTTGAGGCTGCCAGAGTGGTGTTCAACCCAATCAGTTGGTACAATCAATCACTGTATGTAACATAGAAAGCCAAGACTTTGGGACTAGCACAAATTCTGTCTTGCTACAGAGAAGTTACTGCAGTGGTTATTTTCCTGTTAATAACATTCTTACGACTCCAAGGTGAACCACTCAGACCTTTACTGGGAAGCAGGTTTAACTTTCCATTCATGTTTTTCTTTTCTTTGTTTACTGTTTGTGGCTGTTGAAATGTCAGCCCTCAGAAGGAGCATTCAAATGTGTTGTTTTTTAAGTCAACTTCAGTAGCACAAATTTCAGCTCTTGTATACAAACTGCAGTATTGGGAGATCTAAGACACATTGAAACTGAAGCCTGCAATACTTAAATAAATAAAGTGTCAAGATGTCTGGTTTAGTATATAAGTTAATAAAAGAACAAGGAAAGAAGTGCTACCATTACTGACAGTTTCAGCCCCAGCATCCTCATTAACAGAGCAGAAGATGATTTTTTTAAAACACATTTATAATCCTCTCTGAACTACTCTCTGAAACTGAAACTGTTTTTGCTTCCTCAGTGGTTGGCATTACCTTCCTGGATGTTTTGATGCCTCACAGTAGAGACTTTGTGATGTGCCTTGGGTTTAGGCTTTATGGTTTTTGTGAAAGGCACATCAAATACATAAAACAAAATCAAAGTGTCAGAACATCAAAAAGATATTACCTGATGCTTTAATTACTGTGATAGTGTAGAGAGGGAACTAAAATTTAGATTTTTTCCTTACTGGAGGCTAATTTAGTCCACATTATTTTTTTATTTAATATTGGAGTCTTCAGAAAGTCTTATGCAAAAAATATAGCCAGGGAAACATCCGAGCAGATATTAAAATAATTGTGTTCACTTTCCTGAGTACATAAGAACCTTCGTCTTTCTTCAAAAGGTAATGAGGTACAAGGACAAATTCAGAGTTAAATATTACTTAATAAAGCTTGAAAAATTAGCATCCTATTGCTGGAATTACAGGGATGGCACGTCTGGAGGACTGAAGCAACATTTCAACTAAAATAGGAAATGTCTCCAAGCAAATCCTAAATCTAGCAGAATAGGTTACTAGAATATATACCAATAAATGAATTGTGCTAACACCTTATTAAAAGCTGGGAAATTTGGCAACTTTGGTTAATCAATCACTGAATTGTAGTAAAAAGAGATAAATGAGATTTGCGTGCATACCTAAATCATCCCTCTATCAAACTCAGATTATTTTTATCAGATTATTGTCTAGTCCACTTTACAGTGACTCACACAATATGCCTTCCAAAAATAAGTCACAGATACAGTTTTATGATATAATAAATCATATGGGACTGGTTTAGGATATTTCATTCCACTGTAAAATAGAAATTAGGATACAATTCAATCCACTAACAGACCTTTTCTCTACAAATTCTATCATTTTTTCCTGTTTTGTTAAGTGCCAAATTATTGCCTCATCATTACTGCCTTTCATTACTCCTTTCTTTGAATTCCCTCCAAACCTAAAGTCATTGAATTCATTGTTATACAACTCATTAATGTCATTCAGTATTCAGTATTTCTGCATGTTTTTTTAGTTCAAACTGACCTTTAAATATGTTACTGTCTTTGAATAATTTATTCTGCCCCTTTTAGAAGTTTAGCATCCTAAGGAAAATTATTTTGTGGGTAAGGTTTTGTTCAGATATATTTTGGGAGAGTTTGTTACCCCAAAAAAAAAAAAAAAAGAAAAAAAAAAAAAGAAAAAAAATCCCCATACTACAAACCAACAAATAAACAAAAACCTTAGACAGAGCTCAGATTATTTTCTGTCAGATTTCCAGGCTTTCCAGATGGAAGTAAGATACATAAATTTAGATAACATCTTTTGTTTATCTTCATGTGGTTTGGATGATATTTCTCTTTTCTAACTCTTTATACAACTTTGTGACAATTTGTGTAAAAATTTTTCTTTTTTGAATCTTACTTATACCAAGGAAAGGTCTTTGCCTAAAAAATAAGGGAAAAACCTTTCCCATCCTTTTTCAATGCTAAATCTGTTTCAGAATCTCCGGTTAAAATTTGGTACATCTTTATACTTCCAGGTCTTTCCAGATTTACCTTGGAGGACCACATCTAAGACTAGTGAAACAGGAATTTTGAGTTATTTTTATAGTATCTTTAAATCTTAAATACTTGTCTAAACCACATCATTATCATTGCATATTTGGTCATTAACAAATGGCTGCTCACTGCTTAGTCTACCTTCACATCTATTATTCTATGGATGTTTTGTATAATTGATTACACAAACTCATTACATAATAATGCATGTTATTGATTATCTAAACCATGCAGTAATTGTCTGAGTGGACAATCTAAGTTTCTTAAACAAGAAGACCTTTTTTACTATTTCACTGAGCCTTGAAATGTTCAAGACTAATTTGCGCAGATTGAAAGAACTTAGTGCATTTTCTTTTCCTGTTCCTTCCACCAGAAATTCCATCAGTGGTATTCCACAAGCCTTCAGGTAACTCTAGTAACGTTTGACTCAGTTAGTCAACCAGAATTTACATGTGCTAAGGCTTATTTGCCACATACAAAAGGCTTTATTTATTGAGGAGTTTTAGGGTTTGTTAGTGATGAGCACTTGTTTTGTTGAGAAAACATACCCTGAGACACATAACGTATTCAGGTTGCCATATGCAGTCTTGGACAATCTGCTGGCAGGTCAAAAGAGTGTCGGGGCATCACAGCTCTGATACAGCTGGAAAGAACTGAGATTTTTATTCTGACAGCAACCAACCTTCCTTCCTTCCTTCCTTCCTTCCTTCCTTCCTTCCTTCCTTCCTTCCTTCCTTCCTTCCTTCCTTCCTTCCTTCCTTCCTTCCTTCCTTCCTTCCTTCCTTCCTTCCTTCCTTCCTTCCTTCCTTCCTTCCTTCCTTCCTTCCTTCCTTCCTTCCTTCCTTCCTTCCTTCCTTCCTTCCTTCCTTCCTTCCTTCCTTCCTTCCTTCCTTCCTTCCTTCCTTCCTTCCTTCCTTCCTTCCTTCCTTCCTTCCTTCCTTCCTTCCTTCCTTCCTTCCTTCCTTCCTTCCTTCCTTCCTTCCTCCCTTCCTTCCTTCCTTCCTTCCTTCCTTCCTTCCTTCCTTCCTTCCTTCCTTCCTTCCTTCCTTCCTTCCTTCCATTATAAATGACCCAGTCCCCAAGTGGGAATGGGTTATTGAGAACAATAAAAAATATTCACACAGCAAAAGGGACAGCGCCGGGAGCATGGCCAAACACCAGAGGCTCGTGCACAAAATGGTGACTCTGCCTTTTGTACCCCTGCTATAGCATCAGTTTTATGCATATTTATTTTGATTTTACAGAGTCTTGCCCCTGTGTCACTCTTTTTGGCGTCCATGTAGTTTTGTCACCATGGTCATCAGAGTTATCGTTGGATGCTGCTCTGATCCTTTTTAAGGTTGTGTCTCACAGGTTTGGCTAGCAACAGACTGTTCAATGTGAACTACTAAACCTACATTACAACATACAAAACCATCTTTGTACAAACCAACTTCATGACTAGGCCAGTAACAACATCAACCACTTTATAACACACATCATTATCTTAACATTAACAGCATTATAATATTTAATTGATAATATAATTAATTGTATAATTAACAATAAAATATCAATTCATATAATAGAGAAAGCCAACTTCCATTAACTCATTTCTCACACTTCCTTCCTCTTTATTATACATAAGGCATGTTTTTCCAGCTCGAGGTTGTATAATTTCAGTGATCAGTAACTGAGTCACTAAGTCCTCTGAAAGTCAGACTCCCTTCAACATCACATTGCAACAAGAGACATCAGACACCAAGTTTGTGTTACCTGACTCCCACAGCAAATTCTCATAACAAGTGTTCTTCATAACCAATAAAATAGGCTTTATCCCTGATGTCTTGTAAAAAAAACTAAGGTGAGGAAAAGTAATGTAATGCCTTCAGCCTTTTACTTACAATGGCTGTCTGGTACATACTGAGCCATAACAAAACAAAATCTAAACATGATGGAAGTTTGAGTACTACATGAAAACAGTGGGCAACACAGTGCTTCCAATTGTATACAACCCGACCAGTGAGTTCCTTAACAGGACCTGTCAAATGCTATATTCCCAGATTATCATGTAGATTTTGATTAAATATTGCTGAACAATTTCATTGTCTCCATAGCATAAAACTCAGCTTTTATAAAACTCTTTTCTCTCCTGGTTCTCTAGATCTGTGTATCTCAAAGGGAAAGGTTAATGAATTTTTAAATTGTTAAACTTTTGATAGGCATCAAACTGTAGCAACTTAGCTTTTTGTTTAAAATTAAAATTTTCTGTTGTAGTACTTACACAAAGTGTATTAACTCTTTGAAATGATCATTCCAGAAAGATTAATGCCAGAGGGATAAGGTATATTAAAGTCTAACTCAGACGGTAAAGCTTTCAATTGGTAATTACTGCCCTTTTTATCATCATTATAAGCTTTTAAATCCTGTTGACTTTTAAGTCTTCTCTAGCTTTACTGCTTGGTTTGATACTTAGCCTGAGTCTGTCTCCTGACTTGCTAAGAGTTATTCCAAGGAGTTGTTATACAAATTATTCCTACTCTGACCTTTATAAAAGCACTGTGATAATTGCATGTTTTCCCTACAGTAAATCCTCATCTAAACTGGTGTCATCTGCAGCAATAAGGAAACAGCCCTTCACAGGGACAGATGGACACTTTAGTGTCCATCATGTGCAATTTAACTTGGTGTGTCACTCACATGAAAAGAGTTCACATGCTGGCTCCATTAAAGGAGCGTGAAGGTTTGAAGCCTGGGCTGCCATGCCCATACCAGAGCCATTGAACTGCAGCGTGCTCTAGTGCAGCAGTGTTGTTTCCAGAAAACTTCTATCCCCTTTGTCCAGAAACCTGTAATTCTTCATCAAAATTTATATTTGCAATGAAATGCTCCAAATAAGGTGAAAAATATGTCTTTTCCACAATATTTATATTTTTAATGGAAAACCGGTAGAATTTTGTATTTAAATTTGTTGTGTCAAGAATGGGATTGAAGAGTGCCGTGCAATTCAAAAAGATAGTAAAATGAACTGTAAAACTTTCCTAAATCAATAAAAGAAGTTTTTTGCTAGATGTATAACACCTGCAGAGCCAGTTTTGATACCTGTTGAGCACATGGTTTATCAAAGATAAGTGCAAAGAATAAAGGAGTTTGAGAACCCAAAGAGAATCAACTTTATGATTTAAAGAATTTATGATCTTGATCTCTCATATAGAAGAATGTTATCTGCTTGCAACAAAGTACTTAAAGATAATATTCAAGTCCAAAATTATAGTTGTAAGTCATAATGAAAAGAACTGACATTGACGGAACTGAAATTGACAGAACTGAAATTGGTTGCATATGCTGGCATTATGTAGGTTGGGTTTTGCTTGTTTGTTTGTTTGGTTCTTTTTTTGTTGTTTTTTTAACTCACTTTGCAGAAAGCTTTTATGCATATCACCATGTTTACAATCAGCCCCAAGAATGTTACATAGCTGTAATCCTATGTACACATGAGGATGAAGAAAACTGTTTATAGTTCTACATAGCACACTACACAATAAAAATAGTCAAATGCTTGTTGAAGTTAGAAAAGATTTTCACACAATGGTCATTGGGTTGCCTTGAGCTTGTCAGTGTTAGAGATATTCCACTTCTACAAAAGTTGAGCCACAATGTGAGGAGCACTGTGGACGGTGCCAAGGAGGCAGAGGGTGGCACCTGTGACTAGGTGAGAGAGAGGAGGATTGGGCAAGCAGCTGCATTGTGCTTAATTTCCATCTTAAAAGTCGAAGTGTCTTAAACCATGACAATTACACATTCTCTATTATATTTTAACTCAAGAAGAATTTCTTCCACATAAACTAGGTGTTTACTCCCACAAATATGTTGTCAAATCAAAAAGTTTTCAGTAGAAATACTGTTGCTCTGACTGACCCCTCGCAATAAGGAAGGTAAAAATATACTGTTTTAAAACTTCTAATTATAGATTTCTTTTGCCCTTGAAAAAGCTGGCAGTCACTTTACTAGAAGTCATAGTGGCAGTGTAAATGAGACAGCAAAGGGCCATACATGAATTATGGGTTTCAGAATAATTTCCAGAAGACAACATGCTATGCTGGTTGAAAAAAATGTGTTTGCTCCTTCACTGTTTTGCACCTGTTGTATCTATTTTCACCCTTGTGAAAGATAATTGTATTAGTAGCACCTTATATTCTCTGTACAAGAGAAATAGGAAACCACCAAATTTTGACTACTTAATTTTTATTTTAGTAAGTTGTTTTGTTGTTTAGTAATTTGGATTTTTTTTTAATTTTTGTAATGAAGAAGGGAATCTAAAGTGAAGTCAAAGTAACACAGTTCTTCAGCTACTTCTAATTGATGACCAAAAGACTTATTGTGAATATAAAGACCGCGTTACAATCCTTCCTATACATTTTTGTACCTAGAAAAGCGCACAGTTGAATTTTTCCTAAAAAGGTGTTAATTCACTAGTCTTCTTGATTGTATAGTACTAATATAGCACCAAGATAAAAATTTTCATTTTTATCTTAGCCTGTGATTTTATTCTTTTGTGTGAGGATGAATTGCACTCTTGACTTTAGTATGATGAGTGAAACAGACAAGTGCACTCCAACTAACAAATTATTGTAGACATACATATAATTGAAAAGCATTTTGCATATAAATCAAAAGTGGAGGACACTTATTAGAATGAAAGTTGACAAAAATCAACAGCAGTTTCTAAATTTTTTAGTCACAGGACATTGCATTCACAACAAATAATTTAGCTCCAGCTTGCATGCAGTCTCACAGAGGTTTAGTCTCACCCCAAAGATATAATGCAAATTAATCTGCTCTTCCTGTGTCTTCTGTTTTCATTAAATCTTTGTCATGGCTGATTCTCACAGTAACTGTACTTTGTTTAGAGTATTTTGTGATATCAGATGAGTGCCAAAGAGAGTAGGTGTATTTCATGTGAGAAAACAGAGAGGCGGCATGGTAAACACACTGGAAAGATCAAAGAAGTTTTCAGTGCAGAGGAAAAAACAAAAAACATTCTAATACAAGCATGGGGGACTTACAAATAATATATTAATGAAAGATTGAGATAAAGTAGCAAACTAGAAGCAGAAACCAGCTGAAATATCATGTTCTTCTTTTAGTACACTCAAGAAGAAAAGCACGTAAGGAGCACAGTTGAATCCACCACTAAACACATAAAAAGAAAGCAGAGTGTGGTAAAAAAAAAAATCCAAGGTAGGATCATCGAGGAATAATATTGTTTCAAGTCTGAATATTGACAGACCATTATGATGAGGTCCACTCTGAAATGCATTTAGTCAAAGATACACATTGCAACAAAAAAGTCAGTGTGATTCCCTAGTCTTTAAAGCACTCAGGATTTTTGGTGATCATCTGATAAGTGGAAAAAAACCAAAGCCCACAAAATCTGGGAATCAATGAGGTTGCTGAAATATAAGGATTATGTATAGAGTGCCTAGGATGAAGATGCAAGGTTTGTTTTTTTTTTTTTTTTTTTTTTTTTAAATCTGTGTGTTGTGTCTCATGGCAGCAGGCATGACAGAAAACAAGAGAAAATGATTGGAATGATTCAGTAGGCTCTACTTGTGTCTAGACTTGGTGCTGAGTTTCAGAGCCACGGCCCCTAAGTCAGAGGCTGCACTAATTACTCAGTGATCCAAATGTTTTAACGGTAGCCTATTGTCTGACCATCTGAATGCAGAGACCAGGATATCTTGTCAAATACTTGTTTTTAACAATCCTGTAACTTCTGACTATACTACAAGAGGGCTAGCAATGACAAAGAGCTTGTTGAATCCCTATTATAAAATAAAAGTCCTCGTTATTTAGGAGTTCCTTATATTTTTTTTTTTCTCCTTATAAATCCATCCAGGTCAGTATGTAAAAACTGACTTCCTATTTTAATCAAAACATTCTGTAGAATCAGCTGAAAATTTCAGTAATAATGATTTTAAGTTTTCTTTTAGGGAACTCATAAACCAAAAGCCGCTTAGGAACAGATAGACAAATGGCAGAATTTGTTATTTCACAAAGAGCTGGAAATCGTGTTCAAAAATGTTGAACTGTTTTCCAGCTATTAGAAATATTGGGACAGTCATCAAAGAAAAGCCCCTAAATTCTGTATCTCATATGTGATCATGGCTAAGAATAGATGCATAGGTGAATGTGTGAGGAAAAACCTAGCAAAGCAAATGTTTTTTACTGGAATGGTCTCCACTACACCCATGAATTTGCAGACCATGAACTTTTTGAAGAAACAGTGTATTTTCATGTGTAATACCACTCACTGGGGCATTTTCCTATTAATTTCTGTGAGTTTCAAATTGCTTTAAGAAGCCCTTGATACCTCTTGAAATTCAAAGTAAGTTGTACCAGACACCTCCACTGTCAGTTTAATCCGATGCTCTCAATGTTTATATTTGAAATGACAGTGAAAAATATTTCCCCATTCATAATCTCCATGTAATTCATGATTTTGTATATCTCTGCTGCATTTCCTTGTCCATTTCCTCCCTGTATCAATTTAGCAGACTGAACAATATTATTCTCTTTAGCAGTTCTTTGCACGGGGGATGGTTCCTTACTGTCTCAAACTAAATTATTCCTGTCACTTTTCTTCCTGCCTTTTTCTTCTAAAACTACTATATCCTTTCCTTAATAGTAGAGTCAGATATCTAAATATATTTCAAGGTGAGGGTCTTTGAATTGAATAGTGGGACAAGTTTTCTTTCCTCTTAAAAGAAAATAACCCCACTCTGTTCTTTTAATTCTTCTCAAGAATTTCCAGCATTTTTAGTTTTGCCTTGTTACTGACCATTGAGCTGACATTTTCACACAGTGAAATCAAGATCTCTTTCCTGAGCTCTAATTGCTCACTTAGAGCCATGAATGTGTATTCAAAGTTTGGATTATTTTTTCCCTAAGGGCATTGCTTTAGATGTAGATGCATTGAATTTTTCTGTGTAGATATTCAGTGATATTAGCAGACTTTAACACCTCATTGTATCTTTTTCCTGGAGTGTTTATGAATAGCACAGGCACCAGCACAGATCTCTGGATGTCTGTGGAACCTTTCTCCACTAGTGAACCCTCTCCACTGGGAAAATAGGCCATTACCTCTCACTTTTGTTCTTTTATTTATTTTTTTTTTTTCTTTAGAAGCATTCCTCCATGCAATGGTCTCCCATTTTATGCCGAGGTAGTTTACTTTCTTGAAGAATGGCTCAGGAGGAATCTTTTCAAATATCTTTTGGAAATCCAAGAAAACTTGGAAAATATTTGTCTGTGTGGTGACTCTCACAAAATACTAAGGAGTTTGTCAAGAATTATATCCCTTTGCAAAGAGGTGGAAGACTGTTTTCTTTAATTTGACATCTATCCTCCAATCTTGTCTTATAATTTCCTTTACCAGTCAGAAAACTACAGACAAAATACGTAATTGTTCACAGCTCTTGGAATTTGCCATGGACATCCCTAGAAAAAGTGGTAGGAGTAACTAAAGAAGTAGTCAAATCAGTCAATGGCATCCTAGGAGCAAGCCAGCTGCCTGCCAAAAGACAAGATTTAAAGTGCCTCTGGAAGTGGGGGTAAATATCTAGCTTTATGTATAGACACCTACTAATGATACCTACTTTTGGGAGACTAAATGAGGCGCTGAATCTTCTCACCCCTTAAGCTGTTGAAATCGAATATCTTTGGCGAATGTCATTGCTGACCCACTTCTGTAGTTTTTAAAAGATGAAAAGTTTTTGTGAAGATCATGCAAGGTCCCTGGTGGCTGAGGAAAAGCCATTACTGCTCCCATCTCCAAAAAAGGTAGGAGGGACATCCCTGGAGCTATAGGCTGCTCAGCCCCAGCTAGGTCCCTAGAAAAACCAAGACTTAAGTCCTCTTCACAACCCTTGTTGTAAACATAGAGGTAGAGAAGGTAAATGGGAACAGTACACAAGGATTTAACCAGAAGTTTGGACTAAACACTTCCTGAAGTACTTTCCAGTCTGAGGAAGTACACAGTACTGTAACTCTGTGGTTAAAATCCTTTGTTGCACATAGTGAACTTATTCAGGGATTGTTGCAATGTTAATGAAATATATTCCAGAGATTTCTCCTATTGGAGTTAGATCACTGGAATATGATGCATCATGGGCTTACAGTGTCTAAAGCATTCTAGAAATTTTATAGTATAACAGAGTTCCTGCCCTGTAGAGCTGAAAAACAGGTAGAAAAAGAAAAACCATAGTACATTAAAGAAACTGGAGGAAAATGTGAAGTATTCGAAGCTTGGTCATGTTTGCAGCTAATATATATCACATTGTTATATCATAATCAAGTAAAATAAACAGACCACGTATCTAATCTTTTAATGAATCCAATTTAATTTTGTGTAATTTTGTTTAATTACTCATTTAATTCCCAGATTGGGCATGCAGCTGTAAAGCCAGATGACCAAGGTTTTGTACTTTACAAAACTGGACACAAACAAATTCCAGCACATTTCAGTATGATGAATGATTGTTATAATCTTCAAAAGAAATCAGTGCCATAAATTTTTTTTCAGAATAATGTTATTCACACTAAGAAACCTTGATGATGTTTACTCATCATATTGAGCACTGATAATAGTAACTTTTTTTCAGGAGAGGAAGTCAGAGTACTAAAGGGTAACACAATATCTACATACTCGCTGAAGGAAAATATTTTTGCAGTAATACCTGTTCAACTCAACATTAAAATTTATAGTTGTCACACTTAAAAATGGCATTCCATCGAAAAGTGATGAGTTATGGCAATATCTCAGTAACATGTTTAAATCAAATATGGTTTTTAAATGGCAGAGTTTTCTAATTTCCCCTACATACATCTGACAGATAATATAAGAAAATTTTCTTCTAATTCAATATATATGGGGCAAGCAGACAACATCCATTTCATCTAGTCACCTTAAATATTGAGAGAGAGTTAACAAAAATTCCCTAGGGAATTGTCACAGTTTCATAAAATGACTTACATCAGTTTTCTGGTTTCTTCTCCCATACTGCTTCTGAAGACAGCATATCTGCATTGTTCTGGTCTGATGCCTGTCTAATCTGTGTTTATCTTCATGATTTGGATTTTACAGCCGCATCACTTAGAGCTCACCTCTATCCATAGAATGAAAGACCGTATAAAAACATTTCTTTGGCTGAAATTTGAGATGCTAATTTCTCAATTTTCAAAAGAACTTTTCAAAAAAACTTTTTTCAAAAGACACATAGAACAAGAAACTTTCATGGGTCCATAAGTCGAAAATTTAATTCCATGAATGGTTAATTCTTAGCATGTCTGTCAATGGTAAATCCTCTACATGTCCTTAATCAGTTGAAGAAAACCCATCAGTCAGCACCACAAACTTTTTTTTCTCTTAATTTTGTAAAGGTCATAGTTTTATTTGCTGTTCTATCTTGACTTATATTATTATGTGTGTTTTGTAATATGTTGTGCTTAAAACTTGACATTCTGCTTCCTTAAGTCTGCTACAAGAAGAAGCAGAACTAAGAAATCATCTCTGATATCTCTCAGTGCTCTTTATTGATCCTTTCAAAGATGGGCACTGACACTCTCATTCCCACATTCTCTGATTTATTTCAAGATTCCACTTACAATGGAAATTTATAATTAATAAAATATTAATTAATAAAATATTCTAATTTTTTTCCCAATTTGTTTATAATCACTCTGCTGTAATATGGTCATCTCTGTTACAATTTCACATTGAAGCCATACAAATCAGTGTAAAAATATTGATCAGATTTCAAATCAGAATTCTAAATTCTTGGTTTTCTACATCAGTTACTGCTTCATGGAGGTCTGACAGTAAGCTTTGATACAAATGTCTGTCAAGATGTTTATTCTATTACCATCTAGCTACTTCTTAAATGCTTAAACATTACTCAGTACTTTCCCTGATATATTTATAGGATCCAGAATTAATATGTGTATGGTTCTGTTCACAAATGTTTACTTTGCAAGGCAATTACATTTATCTATGCTCTCCGGTCCTGTGGGAGTTCTTAAAGATAATTGCTAATGGGTTAGAAATTGATTAGTACATTTTTTGAGTACTTTGGTCTCTTAGAAATTGTGGCCTGTGGACCATTGGAGGTCTGTAAGACACCAGATAATAGTTACTTATTTCTCTCTAGGCAGAATAGCCTTCAAAAAAAAAAAAAAAAAAAAAAAAAAAAAGCATGGGAAAGAAGATAGCTCATCCAGCAAAGTTTCTATTAAAGATTTAACCCCACCCAACAAACAAAGCCCTAGAACTCAAAAAAAAAAACCAACCAAAACAAACAAACAAAAAAAAAAAAACCAAAAAAAACCCAAAAAAACCACAAACAAACAAAAAACCCAACAAAAAAAACCCCAAACCAAACCAAACCAAACAAAACAAACCCCAAAACAACAACAACAACGAAAAAGCAAAAACCAAAAAAAGAGTACAAAAATAAAATGGGTAAGAAGTAAGAGATAAAGACCCAAACCATAGTGACAATACTATGGAAGTCATCCTGTGGATGTTTTTTCAGAAATATTGGGAGGAATAAGTGGGGGCAACTTCCAACTATGCCTATTAGTATTGGTAACAGTAATCTAGAGGAGTGAAAACCATAGCCAAGGAAGTTTACTGATACCAAAAAACAGGTTGCTAGTGGATAACTCCACAGTGTTTGCTCAGCACAGTGAATCACTTAATCTGATTCAACAAAAGAAATTTAAACAAACGAGTTCTGAAATGAAGCAGCAGCTGACAATGGTACATTTCCAGAGCTTTAAGATTGTAGGGCAAAGAATCTACCACATAAAACAACATTGAAAATCTGTCAGTCATTTATTCATCTGCCAACTCTCTGCATGGTGCATGGTGGGATTAGATAATTTTCCTTTCAGAGATAAATATATATCTTCAGGTAATTAGGTTGACAGAGGAAAATGTGCAAGAGGGTGAGGTACAGAGCCAAGTGCCACTGTTCTCTTGTCTGCTTCCTTGGCCAGAATTCAAATTTAAGCAGAGGAATAAAAAAGAAATGCACACTACCACTTAGCTGAGAAAGAGCAGAGGAAACCTAAAAATCAGGTTCAATTTTATTCCCTTTGTTCTTATTAATAATATATTTGCATCAAGGAGAATCAAGACTTCTTAAGAGTTTGTGTTTAATCCCTCTATGCTCTTTCTCCAAATATCTGTAGGACATCCTTCATCAGATTTCTGCTAATACGAAATACATGAATAGCTAATTTAGCTGTCAGTGGGATAATTTCATTACTTTTACTCTTCTGCCCCTTTTCTCAGCTATTTAAGGATCTAGAAAAAAAACCCTCCACCCAAACCTTTTCAAAGTGGTCAGCATGTTCTGTTGCATTTGTGAAGGACTATGAATTGTATAATACAAACTCTTGAAATGCCATATATCTATTAGATATATATCTGATATATCTACCAGCCTGAAGTGAGAATTGATGCTGTGCATTCTAACAACTATAAAAGATATAGTTTTGATATACTTAACTGCAAAAACAGTAAAATAACTGTGATTAACTGATTTCTAAATTTCCCATGGTATATTCTTATTTGAATAGCAATTTTCCAAATAAAGGCATCAACAATTTTGTTCAAGAACATATCCAGGACATGTCTGGATGCTGTGGGTTTTGATGATCCATATCCTGCAGAGAGTTCCCAAGTCACTTGAAGATTCTGTTTCAGTACACCTCCAGGTGTGCTGAATTACACAGGTAATTCTGCTTTAATAAACAGCTGAGAATTATAGTTGAACTAATTTAATGCTAATTTACTTTCATATAGTGGCTTGATGTTAGATGAAGAGGGAAATCCAGTTTCAGGTTTCTCTTTAGCCTGAGAAAGTTCAGACTGAAAACTTTACAAAAGGGTGAACTAATAACTCTGACATACATTTAGCTATCAAGGAAAACCCACTGCACTTATACCCCTTCTCACTGTGAAGGAAAGAATACAAGTTTCATTGAAGAAAGGAAAATAAAATGATGTGCTGTAAACTAATACTTGTTTAACCACTCAGCAAGGAATAGTGTTTACTGCCTGAAGTTTATATTTTATATTTAATGGACCTCTTGACCACTTTGATACCACAATCATTTTGATATACAAATCAAGAAGAGTTCATGCTTTGTGGACAGATGTGGGGTTTTTTAATTACAGCAAAGAGAAGACCTCTTCAATGAAGAGAAGCACGTTACTTAGCTTCAGACTGGTATTATTAGTTGTACGTAACTTTAGGCAGCAAAAAATTTGAGAATATCAAAAATTGTATTCATGACATTATAGTAAAATCAAACATGATAAGGTACTGTGGAAAGACAGTGAAATTGTCACAGGCTCTGATCATATAACGAGTACTGAGCAGAAGCTGCTGTGCACCCATGCAGAACATTTCTTTGGAGTTCTTGGCAAGGATGAGGTAACTGTACTCTTCCCAGAAATCAAGAAAACCCAAAATATTTCCACTGAATACCACTTTTTTTTAATTATTATTTTTATTTTTTTATTCCTGGACTGCCAAGATCAAGTGCCATCCAACATGAGGAAAAAAAAATTACTTAACAAAGAGGCAGTATTTCAACTCACTTCCCTATCCTTTCCCCAAAATTAATACTTATTTCCTTCAAAGCACGCATATCTAATACTCACATTTATGGGACAGACTTTTCCTTTTTTGTGTGTGTTTGTTGATTGCCTTGCCTAGTGGTGAGCTAGTCAGTGTTTTGGATCCTACAGCCTTAGTTCTTTACAATTTTTTCCATATAGTTGGATGTCTATCCTTATTTCTTTCCCATATGAAAAGAACAGTAAAGGCATAATATTTCTAGAACATATGGATAAAGAAAACCAGAAATGACTGAAAACTTGTCATAAAATACATTCTACTGGAGAATGAAGATGCAAAAAACCACAGACCTTACCAAAGAGAAGTAATAATACATACCTTGAAAAATCTTCATTTGGAAAGTTGATTTTATGTTAGTATTTCTTTCCAGCAAATCTTCTGAAGGGTGGCATAGAAGAGAGAAATGAAATGAACAATAAAATCATTGACCATGATCTGCAGTTGGCTTTTCCAAGCATTATTTCTATAACATTGTGTTGATATGAGGGAAAAAAAAAACCACAATTACTTTTTTTTTTTTTTTTTTTTTTTTTTTTTTTTTTTCTGTGTGTTTATTTGAAGGATTCAGAATTCTAAAATAGTTACATGGCTCTCTCTTCAATGTCTAGGAAAGTCTAATGTTACTAAAGAATGATGAAACAAAAAAAAACAAAACAAAGCACAACAAAACAAAGCAAAACAACCGCCAAAAAAACCAAAAAACCAAAAAACACCTGTGTTCAAAACATTTGGTCCTTTACTAATTAGCAAGCACATATATTAAAAAATCTCAACCACCTAAAGTGAACAGATTGCTTCATTAACTGGAATTTTCATGTCTAACTTTTCCTGACATCTAGAATATTATATGTTAAAATCAGGTTTTTTAGTAATGCTTCCCTGTTGAGGGCAGTCTCCACATACATAAGAAGATTAAAAGGTTTAGCTGCAGTGAGATAGATATTATTTATGTATCTGGTCCAATTGACTGAGACCTGACTGAATCTTCATTTTAGTGGAAGACAAATATGATGTTTCAGGATGTATAAGTTGCCTATTAGATTATCCACAACTGTGCAACATTTAATTCAACAAGAAGAAAAATGTCAAGATTTCTTTTTTTCTCGTTAAATGCTATATATAATTCTGATAATTCCATACTCAAGATATAGACCAAATAGAAACAATCCATGAAAGCAAATTAGATAGACATCAGCAGGGCATAATTTTTTTTTCATAATAATATTTATGACTTGTTTAGTGTTTGGAAGCAAGTAATGATAAGGTATGTGTTGCCTGTACATATATTAGGTAATGGCATACTGAAGCAGTCACAAAACTGCTGCTATTTATCTTAACACACAATAAGCCAGACAAAAGATATTCGATGTAACTGACAAAAAGGGAAATATCCAACTAGCCTGTGGAATTCACTGCTACCTCATTTTACTCTTCCCAGTGAATTAGGAGGTTACACTAAAGAAAGTGTAATGAGTATCAGATGTGCAATATCCTCATACTTCTGTGTATACAATCAGAGTTTGCCTAAGCTTGGAAAAAACTTATTTTGAAATTATTTAAGAAGAAATTCCTATATGCAAATCATAGGGGAACTTCTGAATGTTTGAAGTTTCCAACACCTGAATACTGTAACAAAATAGACTGTCTGAACCCTTAAAACTCTTACATCACTGAAAAAGGATGTGGTGAAACCAAACTGAAGTGTGCAAGACAACTGCTTGTCCATGGGCTGAAAGGATTTCACTCTAAAACATGAGCCAGATCAAACTCTGATATCTGACCTTACATGGTCTGAAGAAACTTTTCTTGACTGTGTCAACCACAATAAACAACTCTCATGACACAGATTTTTCTCAAAATTTGTGGAATCTACAAAGTTATTATTTTGTAACTTCACATCTTCATCCATCTGACCCAGTTAAAAGGAATGTCTTCCTCCTCTACATTATCAGCTGCTCTTTATTATATTTAGTCCTGATGGACTCCTTCTACAGTGAAATATTATTCATCAAATATGATAGTATCTAGCCAGAAGTGACTGACTATTTCCCTCCCCTTGAAAAAGCTTTTGAAGGCCAGTGTTCAAGTATATACACCAATGAATAAAACAATTTCATCTTCAGTATCATCCGTCTGGAGTATCATCTTTCAGGAGTAATAAATCCACTCAGAATAAAAAAAAAAATTGATATTGTTGGTGACATCACAAGGATCTAAAGGCTACTTCCTAAAATAGACATTTTTTAGCAGAATGTTTATAATATTTCTATTGTTGAAGAACATTCTTTCCTTTCTTTCTCTGAACTTGTCTGAGGGGCAAGAATTTTAATGCAGTTGTACAGAAAACACAAATAAAATTACAAAGTCAGTAAGAAATAATTCACAATTTCTTTTTCTTAGTAATTATAAGCACAGAAACAAAACAGAGATATAGACACAAGATTTGACTGGTTTTTATTCTTCAACAACAAATTTTACTTGATTTGCATTCATATATTTATTTTTAAAACAAAAAATTCTTTCTTACAAATTATTCTTACAAGGATTCTGTAACACAAGCTCAGTCACAATAAGACTTATGTATACAGATAAGAAGAGATTTTTAAAGTAATTTTTGTATTTAATTGCCAACATTTTATGACATCTCATGATTTCCAGATCTGAAACATGAAATGGTCTGAACAATTTAAAGTTGTAAGTTCTTAAACTAAAGTAAGTACTTAAAACTAGCTAAAGTTGCAGTTCATGCAGATTTAGAAATAATTTTAAGGTTTGAGGATTAATGAGCTCTCGTTGTTTGAGCTTTCAACTCTGGATCACTGATTTTTAACCTAGTTCAGTGGTGTCCACTGCCTCAAACGTGTTACCATTTGAAGGCTCCTTGGTAGTTCAATTAAAGCCATCTGTCAGACACAGATATCTACGGGAAAATTATTTACATAAAGAAAATCAGTTCAATGAAAATAAACCTTGTTTCTTCAACTAAGGCCATGTAATAAAACAGCATGAAGATCATTAAGGGATTGTTTTCCTTGCTGAGATTAAATCCATCAAAGTGTTCGTGGACCAAGGAAAGGAAAGAAGGAAGATGGAGGAAAAGAAGAGGAAATATTCCACAAAACACAGTTAACAGCTTCAGCTGTTAAGAAGCCTTGCTCAGAATAATTTTAGCAATATAGAGTTTGTAACCAAACCATGTGAAAGAAATACTGTATTTGAAGTTACAGTAAAGTATTTTGAGATATCCTGATTTACTTAGCCTACTCAGATTTTTTTCCAGAATGTCGCCAGCAGCACACTGTAGGTAAATTGCTGAGATGTTCTGGTTTTTGTTACTGATATTGCCATGATGAGGAAAACTTATTCTCTTCCTGGGTTTGGAAGGATTTCCATCTGTACCTGTCCTGAAAGACACCTGTGACAAATCTTCCATATGTAGAACATTAACTTATAACAGAGTGAAAAAGCAATGCCTTGCTACTTCCCACACTCTGAAGTGTTAATGAAAAGCCTGCAGAGCTCTTATGCTTAAGGCCAGTTCCAAACTATTCAGTGGTTTCCAACCAGCTTCCCGCTATTACTGTGATTAGATTTAGGAATAATGAATTAATGTGAATAGGAAAAAAACCTGTCTCTCTTCCTGATGTTGTGTGCTTCATGCAGAACAGAGAGATCCTAGGGGCCAGAAAGAAAGAAAGAAAGAAAGAAAGAAGAAAAGGAAAGCAAGCAGACTTTTGCAAACTTAGTTTTCTTAGTGGAATGATAGTAGGAGAATTCTTCATTCTGTTCTGCACAAGCTCTTAAGAGAATTTGCAGTACCTCAAAGCTATTCACCAGCACAACTTTCATCCCTCTCATTTCCTTCCTGTGAGTCCAGTTCCTTACCACAATTATTTCATCCGCGTGCGATTTTGATTTAACCCTCCTTTCTGTCCATTCTTGGTTTGTAAAAGAAGGTATGAATATTTACTATTATACTCATTCAACCACACTTTTCTTCAGGTAGATGTCATTCAGTCTTTGAATCACAAACCTTTACTGTTCTTATTCTAAAAATTCTCGCTTTCTGTTATGGACTATCAAAGAGTTCTCATTTGATCCTTTAAAACCTCTTCATAGAGCTGAAAAAAGGCAAAAATCTGAGAAATAAGGCTGGAACATTTCCACATTGCAATAAACAATTGGATACTGGAGAAGAAAAAGAAGAATCTCAACTTTGAGTCAGAAATTAAAATTACTGGCCAGCTCATCCCTTACATATCCTTTGAAATAATGGAAGAAAAGAGTTCATGAGCAAGATCCTCTCAGTTTCTGTGGTAGCTATTCTAAATTTTTGGTATCCATACTACATTTTTTGGTTTTATGGGATATAGTACAAAGTTTAACAAATTTCTGCAACAAAGAATAATTTCTAAAACTCAGAAAATGTTCCTCTACTGTGTTATTTTCCATTTAGCATATTGGATCTAAGTGCTTTTTAAGTTACAGTTTGCTTTTCCAAGTACAAAGGAATCTGATGAACAAATGTCTTAAAATTTCCTCCATGGAGTGACCGCGCATCCTTACTGAGAAACACAGTTCCATGTAAATCAGTTTCATTCCTGATATTTTTCCAGCAGAGGCTCTGACAACACAGCCTCATGCTCAGCCAATTTATGTCTGGATAATCTTTACATTTGGGTAGCATTCACCTCTAATCAAGATCAGAGTCCCTTTTCTCTGGAATCAAACTTTTGTTGCAACAGAACTCAGCAGTTGTTGACCTTGAGTTACTGACACCAGATAACAACATAATAAACCTACTTTATCCATTTTTTTCATTTCAGTGGTTCTACTTTATCCCCATCTGAACCTTCACAGAAAAAAAACACAAATGCCACAAGCTGCTGCTTCTCTCTTAAAATACAATGATCTCAGTAGATTTTGATGATGTTATGTCACGTAGATATCAGTGCTGCTGTCTACCCAAGAGATAGATCCTTACACAACTGTTGCTAACGTGTTATCGGCCAATGACTTGTTAATTTTGGGTTTAGTGGTTAAATCAATCCATTCAATAACAGAGCTTAACAACTGTTTTGAAAAAGGACATACTGCAAGAAAGAGGAATAAAGTCATTTCAGATTGGAGTCTTTACAGCAGTTAGCCTAAAGTTTGGGGTTATTCAGACCTGGTAAAAGGCAGAGAACACACTTGTTATCTAATACAGGTGTGATCTTAATATATGTTGCAAATTTGAAGTTCATGACACTTTTGCTCAGACGTGCATGCAGGAAATAAAGATAAAGTGATTTAAGAAGGCAATCTTAATTGTACTTTTAGTTTATATTTGAAGTCAATACAAACAAAACTAAGTGAAGTATTATTCTGCTTGTGCTAAACTTTCTGAGTTTCCAGTTTTGAACTACTGAAATTCTGAAACAAAACCTTCCAGAAGACAGACCAGATTCCAGACTGTTTTGGTAACTATGGCTCATTTCTGGAAGAACCCTGTTTACATTTAATAGTAAGAGTCTAACAGAAGAGGAAATTGAGCTTCAATCTTCTGCAAAGCCAGCAAATCTACTTAGCACCATGCTGTTACTCTCTGTGAGTGTAATAGATAATGCACCTAAAATGTGCACAGGCAGCTGTGTGAGCAAAAATCCGCCATTAAACTCTGACACCTCTCCCAGAAATTCAGAAGTTCATTAAAATATTTCTAATAGAAATTAGTCATCCCTCTCTAAGGGATACTTGCTTTCTTGCAGTGCAGATATTAAAGATAGAACTTCCACACCAGACAAGCAATTAGACGTGTGCAGACAGATCACCTAGTTGTTCATTTATTCTTTAATTGATTTGGGTTAAATAGGTATTTTCTAAAGGACTCAATAACTGAGAGAAGTAGTCTGAACCTATAAAAGGACCGACAATTTTGTCTTTATTCTTTACCTATACTCTCATCCCAGATCAGTGGAAAGAGTAAAGTACATGGTTTCCATCTTGTGCTTTAAATCTGAGCAGGCTTGTAGCTTTGCATCTAGGGATTAGTTCTATGTACATAATAATTTGGCAAACCACATGGTATAGAATGACCACGGAATAAAGTAAGAGTGCCCTATGTTGTCTACTTATCCAGCATATTTTGGGAGTCAAAATAATAAGAAGTTGAAGAACACATTCTAATAAGGAATGCGTTTAGCCTCATGATAATACTAAACAGTAGCAATAGTTATTCTGAATCATTGCTACTTATTATTTTGCATTTACATTTTCTTAAGTGCAGGTTCTATTTTTTTTCATATCACTAGGATTATTTTTTTCCAACTTCTGACCTGTCCTATCAAACCAAGGGTAATGCCACACAATGTTATTTTAAAGCAGACTATAGCCTTCTAATATAGATTTTAAAAAACGTTTAAAGTCAGCAGTGAAAATTTCACTGGCTAAAGGTTTCCGTTCCATTTGCAGACAGCCATCTAACTGTGCCATCAAAATTTTATTGACAGACAGATTTATGAAACTTTTAACTTTGATGAAAATTCCTTAAGATTCCCTGTTATATGAATTAAGATTAATTCTGTAACTCATAAACTCAATTTACCCAGACTGGTTTTCATATGGTATATGTATAGTGAAATTTGAATTCAGAAAGAAACTGTGGTAGTGATGTCATCCCTTCAACTATACACCAAAGAAATCTGAACATTTTCTTTCTTTTCAGTGAAGTTTTTCAAACCAAAGATATATGATTTAGTGAAAAGTTATGTCCACAGGAATTTATTGCTATTATCCAAGTGGTGATATTGCTCAGTCTTTTTCACAGGTTTTCCTTTAACAGATGGAATTCAAAATGGTTCCTATTACTCATCTGGGTGGATGAGCCTTTTCCTCCACACATGGGTGCATTGAATACCTAAGTTGGGCTCTGGCTCCTTAATTTACAGTACTGGTATTTTTTACCAACTAGAAGATGCATATGGAAGTGGAAACACGTATGACATACAAAGTAAAGCAAGTAATTACTTTTTGCTTGTGCATGAAACTGGAACTGATGGTCTGCAGAAAAAAACTGAAGGGAGAAATTTGTTTATATAATATCCTTGTTTTCTGTGGTACTTTACCTAGGAATTACCTGGAGTAATGCCAGCAATTATTAAACATCAAATCTTTGGGCAATAGCCGAGGATGACTTGTCAGCTGTTGGGAACAAAACACAACACAGCTGGACACCAATGTAAAGGTGCAGTAAATCAAACAAAATAAAAAAGGGCAATTTTTAGCTTCAGCACAAGATGTGTTTTACATATCCTTTTTCTGTTATGCAAGGATCGTTTTTTAAAGATATTTGGGGAAGCTTTTTTACTATAATTCATACTTTCTTTTTAATACCTTCAATCATAGTCATATAAAAAAATTCTTCCTTAAAGTTTGTGTTAGAATTCCAATGAGCCTCATGTCAGATACACAAAAACTTGTAATTACTCACCATATAACTATGTTCCTAAATTATTAGGCTTGTGACCAAAGTAATCAAATCCTGAACCACTTTAATAAGTTTTTTTCTAATTGTTCAATTAAAAAAACCACACCAACTTAAATATGTCTCTCTTGAAAACAATATTATTTCTCATGAGCTGGAGAAGTGCTATGTTCATAAACACAATTAATCTGCAAAATACCCTGAGAAAAGTGGGCTCAAGTTGAAATCAGGTTGTCTCACAGGTAGAGATGTGTCCTCTGGTTTTTTGATAGTTTAATTATCCGTGTTGAGGACCTGTTCATCTGTGCTTGTTTACCAGATTTCCTCTTATTGCTGCCATTTTGGTCTGGATTTACCAGGGAATGACTAGGGAAGCTATCATGGTTTAGATATAATGTGATCAGTTACCCCAGCATCATATGCTGGGCTAGCTGATTAACAGAATCCAGTTATCCTGAATCCATACTCCACTACATCCATCATGACCATGGTAGCCTTGATAGTCTACTCATAAGGGTAATCTCTCTGGTGAAAAATGTCTATAAACCTAGAATATTCTTAAACAAAGCACCTGAACATACTGGATAATGTAAGGCCAGATTTTAGAAAAAGTGGCAGTATCTATACTAGTGAACTGAATAATTTTCTAAGTGGTACAAATCTGACATCTTAAACCAGACAAGTCAGGATTAGATCTAGATCTCAGGATCTAGAGAGCTGAACTATTGATACAGTCCCTGGTACTGTTTTGGTCCACTCTTATATGAAGTGGCCAGACAAAATTTGGAGCCTGCAACAGGAAGTGTGAAGGCCAACACCTATTTTAGCTCTATGGCTAAAATTGCACCAGGTAGCCTCAAGGTCATCTAACAATTCTGGTTTTGTTTGCAGTAATAACCACATCAGGGTGGTGATTACTCATTTCCTAAATTCATGTTTATACATGTATTTATTAGACATAATTTTTTCCAAGAAATTATGTTTCTGTGGGTTCTAGCCAAAATTTGAACTATTTTCACTGATTTTCAAAAATATATAAATGAGTTTTGAATAAACTTATCCGATAAACCGTTACTGAACTGCTGAGCTAAAGTGACCATCCATGAATAAGCTCTTTGCCTAAAGTAAATGTATCATAATTTGGATCAATTTTAGTCTGTATTTGTGAGTTATGTTTTAGGTTAATTTCCTTGTGTTTTTATTAAGCTAAGATTATAAACGCATATGATTAAAAGGAATCTGCTGAAGAACCATTACTTTTCTTCATTGGAGATCTCTTTTGAAAATATTTCTTAGTGATTTGTCTTACAATGCTATTCTCAAAAGATTTTGGATTTTCTCTAACTGAGTCACCAGTAGTGGTACTATATGCATCTGCTACAGGAATATTAAGATTCATAAATAATTTCCATTAAAAAATCTACTCTCTGTCTATCTTTGTTTTTATTGTATAGAAGGGCAGAGAATGTGATTAAGTAGTAAAATTACTAATAACACAGCCTCTATAAAACAGAAATCATGTAGATTTTGCAAAGACCAAATGTTTTAGTCATATTCAGTCACACTAAATTCAAGCATATTAAACGTAATGAGAAATCAAAATTTCAATCAACAGAAGTCACTATTATGTACTTTTCTGATGTTTTAATTTAAAAAGGATATCTATGAACTGTTTTTCATAAACCTGTGGGGTTTTTGTGATCAGATAATAACAATGTTTTAACAACTTCTTCTTATAAGCAAAACTAACATAACTCTTAGTTTTACACCTAACACTTCAAATTTACACTAGTTATTCTTTCATTATCCTTCTCTGTGTGTGCTGCTGCCCATTCACTCAACAACCTCATTTTTAATATTTAATATATATCTCCCATTTTCCATTTGTATCTTGTTTCCATTCTTTATTACGCTTTTTTTCAAACTGGCCAGTATAATCAGAGAACAATTCTTTGTCCTCTAGCAATCCTGATTAAGTACTGCGACTCTACGGGTGTTCCTGAGCATGAAAAACCAGCCACGAGTGGACGGAACTAGTTGATATGAAGACATGTGCCACTAGTTCCATTCAGAGTTCAACAAAATTTTACTGCAGAACTACCGAACATTGTTGTAGAGAATCATTATATATATATATATATATGATCGATCTATCTCATATATACACATATATATATATATGATATATATATATATCATATAAATATATATATATATATATATAAATGTGTGTGCACACATACTCTAATTTTTAGCCTTTTCCAAAACAAATAAGCTGAAGACCAAGGCAAGTATACTAGTTTTCTTACTGTAGTATTTCTGCTTCAACTTTTTTCACTGGTTTAAGCAATTTAATTTATGCTGATGTTCTCTCATGGGGTAGATATGCAGAGGCACATATTTTACTTTGCTCACTGTGGTAGCTGGTTGTGTCAACATTTTACTTTGTTGCCCAACTTGTTTCGTGCTTCTGGTTTCACCAAGAAAAGCTAGTAATTTTAGAACATGCTGACAGTAATTTGTAGCCTTGCAGTCGCTGTTTAGTGCAGCTATTGGCATAGCCTTTTCTCAAAGCAGAGTATTGCAAGGAGGATAATGTTCAGATGTAACACTCAGGGGCTGGTTTTGGAATATGGACATAATCAGTGGAATTAACAGCATATATAAATTGTCAGTACTTTTTTTATGTTTTATGATGCCGTGGAGTTCTGCCCACTTAGACCATTTAAAGAGAATTTTCAGCTCAGAAAGTCTCCCATCAGGTTCCCAGTTAACAGCCATATAATAAATGGAAAAGAATTCATTGGATAGAAAAATTTTATGCCACAAATATATGTCTGTACTAAAATAACCATAATCCTTAGGGTAATATGAAGGTAAAATACAATGCTAGTTTTCCAGTTATTTTTTTTTCTTGAACTCCCTGCATTTATAACATTTCCAATTTGTTGTGACATACATCAATCCTGCAATATTTCAATGCAAGCTATTTACATGATGACTGTTTACCTAGTATCTGAAAAAGGCACCATGCATTTAGTCTTATTGCATACCTCTGAATCACAAGATGATAAATTCCTGTCTAAAAGAAATGTGTGTGGTGGTGGGATGGGGGAAGTAAAGACAAGGAGATAACAGGTCTGTAAATAAATAGGATGTAAACTCAGCTTCCTGATAAACCAAGGGGTCTTTCTTTTATTACTCACAAACTAAGGCGATCTCTTATAACAGTTTTATTCTGCATTTCCCACAAAGAAACCATGGGGTGAAAAGGTGAAATTAGCTATACATTGTGGTTAAAAAAAACTTAACAGATGTGGTTATAATTGTGATATTACACTAATAGCACTCCACTGTTCAATCAGTAACTTGTAACAAAGTACTATCCCCATGATAACGTATTTGTACTCGAGTGTATGAGGTGTGGATGGCAAGGTTTTGGTAGCAGGGAGGATACTGGGGCGGCTTCTGCGATGTGACCTGGGAGAGGTCTGACAGAGCCAATACCAGCCGGCTGCAAGACAGACCCACCGCTGTTCAACACTGAACCCATCAGCAATGGTGTCTTGATTTGGGAAGACAGGTATCTGCCAGGGAAAGCTGGAGTTTCCCTTGGAATGGAGAATGCAAACCACCCCCCCTTTTTTCCAATTATAAATTTGCAGTTAGAGGCTTTCAGGAAAAAGATTTGGGGATAGAAATAGCAGCTTTTTACTAGTATGTATAACAAAGCAAACAGAAAACAACAACTACATCGTTAATAACAAAAATAGTACCAAGAACCTTGAGGGCTTTGCTTTACAAAAACCCAGGGCAGTTTAGTCTCGGTGCTGCTGCAGGATCCTCAGAGCACCCAACTGGAACAGTGGAAAAGTCCCGGGCTGGTAGCTGGAATGGCCAGATGTCCCGGCAGGCAGGGGGTGCAGGGTGTCCCGGCAGGCAGGGGGTGCAGGGTCACACTGTAGCAAGAGGAGCAGCGCCGAAGAAGCCGACAGAGGAGCGGGGCTGGCCCAGCTCCCGCAGGGCGGCAGAGAAGCTCAGAATTCCAGGGCAAGCAGATGATGGTAGATTTTCCTAGGACTGGCCCCCTCCAGCGACAGTGAACTCCTCTCCCAGCAAGCAGCAACCCAGCCTTTCTCTCTCCGTGAACGCCGAAAAGAAGAGAGCAGATGCCTCAAGCTCTGTCCTTTACCTGCCCCAAAACTCGCATTAACTCCCCCTTCAAGCTTTGTCCACCTCTTTGTTCCAGTTAAGTACTCTTAAGTATCCAACACTTGGTCTCTTTGGTAACTTATGGGGAAAAAATTCTTTCTAGTAAAAAGGAACAAACTTAACCCCCAACAAATGGTAATAACACTTCTGGGATAATGGAGTCAGGAAGGGGAAAAAAACCTGCTGCACAACAGCAGCTGGAGAGAGGATTGAGACATGTGACAGCAACAGCCCTACAGACAACAAGGTCAGTCCAGGAGGAGAGTAGGTGCCCCAGGTGCTGGAACAGAGATTCTGCTGCAGTCCATGGGAGTTCCTGGTGGAGCAGAGATCTGCCGGTAACCCATGCAGGATCCCACACTGAACAGGTTGTTATAAATGATCAAGAGTCAATCCAAAATCCAAAGATTTATTTAGCAATTTCAGAAATCAATTTCGAAACGCCACGATAAATCAGGACAACATTGATCGAATGTTGGGTGGGCAGTGGGATGGCAGCAAGGGTGCCTTCCAATCTTGCCCACAAATTCTGGGTCTCAGTACAGGGTTCTTATACAGTTTTTCTGCCTGAAGGCAATGTCCATTGAAAAGTCCGAATATTCATGTATTCTTGTCTCTCCTAGTGAGGCTTTGAAAGGTTTTCCTGGTAAAAGACGTCCCACATCTTTTGGGGCATTTGATGAACTCATCTCCTAGATTTTCCACCAAGATCAGTATCAGATTCTTGAGTAGCTGTGAAAGTGCGGTCCACCCTTGATTAATGGGCCATCTCCAGGTTAGCTTCACTGTTTCTGTTGCAAATTTTGTGGTTTCACAGCTGGACAACGGACTTTGGAATTTTGGAGATGCCCTCAGATTGCTTCTGAGAATCCAGGTTTTAGTTACAATGTATAATTTTATCACGTACAATTTTAATACGTGAATTTATACACTGCATCTATTACAAGGTGAATGCCCAAAGGAGTCTGTGTCCCCATGGGAGGCCTGTGCTGGAGCACACTTCTGACAAGACCAGTGGCCCTGTGGAGAGAGGAGCTCACACTGGAGCAGGTTTGCTGGCAGGACTTGTGATCCCATGGGGAACCCACAATGGAGCAGGCTGCTCCTCAAGGACTGCAGCCCATGAAGGGATCCAGACTGGTGCAGTTTGTGAAGAGCTGCAGCCCCTGGGAAGGGTTCACATTGGAGGGGTTTGTGGTAGACTGTCTACTGTGGGAGGGGCCTCATATTGACCACAGCCCCCATTCCCTGTTGCTGGTGGTAGGGAGGAGGTAAAGAAAGCAGGAGTGAAATTGAGCCTGGGAATAAGGGAGAGGTGAGTGGAAAGGTTTTTTAAGAATTGGTTTTATTTCTCATTTTCCTATTTTGATTTTACTGGTAATACATCTGGCTAATTTCTCCATGCTGAGACTGCTTTGCCCATGAGAGTAACTGGTGAGTGATCTCTCCCTGTCCTTGTCTCATCCTTGTGTGGGGTTGAAGCACGTGTCCTGTTAGGAAAGGCTGGGGGAGCTGTGCTTATTCAGCTTGGAGCACAGATGACTTCATGGGATCCTAACAGCAGCTCCCAGTGACCATAGGGAGGTTGAAATTTCTCAGGTTGGAGGTGTTCAAGACTGAACTGGATAAAACTCTGAAAAGCCTGATCTGACCGTAAAAGTGACCTTGCTGTGAGCAAAATATTTTTTTGGACTTGAGACATCCTAATGTCCCTTCTGGCCCAAGTTACTCATTCTGATACAGTGGTTTCATTTTCTGAAAAACTTGAATGTACTAGAAATTTGATTGAAAAGTGTTTGATGAATGCAAAATGAATTGACTTTTTCAGTTAAGAATGCTGATGCTTGGCATCACAAAGTGTTACATGTCATTCAATTGCATTTTACTTATACAGCCTGAAAATGCCCTCAGTAAGTATAACAAAACCAAGCAATCACAGAGCTTAGATAATGAATCATGAATATGTGAAACAGACAGATAACAGTAATACACATAAATAAACTCCCATGAATATTGTGGAAACTTTCTAATAACAACTAAGTTTACAGAAATTTTAATCAATTTGAAAATAATTTCCAACAAGCCTGAAGTTGAAATTAATTAGATGATTTATTAATTAGAATATTTGATTAATCTTTCTATATACAAGTTGTGTGTGGTAAACAGTTCAAGTTCATATGTGCAAGTGAAAATGTCATATTTCTGCTGTGGATGATTTGTATTCACCTGAAACAGCTTTAGAACAGGAGTTGCTATGAAAACAGATTGCTATGCCTTGTCGACTTTTATTGTATTTTTAAGTGCTCCCCAAAGTTAAAGAGTAACACTCTTCTCTATTTTTCTCTAAATCTACATCACTTGACATGAAAATCTTGTCTACCAATGGTTTAGATATTCCAGGAACACAAAAAGCATATTTTTTCTATGCTTGCTAATGGAAAAAAAAAAAAAAATCACAATTTGTTTACTTTTCTTATAAGGCAGAACCATGTTGGATGCTCAAACATTTTATTGCTTTGCCTTTTCTTATTGGCAAATAATGTGTATCATTTCTTTAAACTGTTCCACATCAGAAAAATAACCATCAGTAACCCTTGGACAAGTAATAATGAAAATAATTGTCCTTTTAACCATGAAAACAGTGAGTCTAAAACCAAAAGTACTAATAGAGAGAAAACATCCTCCAGTTCTTCATTCTCTAGCTATTTCTACCTCGGCAATTTTTTTTCTATTTGACATTACTCTAAAGAATTTACACTATTCTCTGCTTTTCCAGATAATATCTAAAATATATGCAGTTACAGCCTGAGACTGTGAGTATCTAAATCAACTTCTAATTCAGAATATCTTTTAACCTTTCTTAGTCTCTGAAGTTTACAATTTTTTTTTTATTTATTGTTTATAATTTGTTTGATTTTTAAAATTTATTTGGACTTTTTCACTAGTGACACTCTGCAGGGATCCATCTTAGGCCCTGTGCTCTTCATAAACGACTCTAATACAAGACTTAAAAGGAGCACTAAGTTTGACAAATGACACCAAATTGACTCCCTCAAAGGCAGAGAGGTCCTGCAGAGAGATCTCGAGAAGTCAGGGGCTAGGTAATCACCAACTATAAGAAGTTCAAAAAAGGGAAGTGAGGTATTCTGCACCTGGGGTGGTTCAACCCTGGATGTACAGACAGACTGGGGAATGAGGTGCTGCAGAGCAGTGCTGCACAAAGGGACCTGAGGGTCCTGTTCAATGGCAAGTTGGACATGAGCCAGCAGTGCCCTGGAATCCGGGAGGGCCAACCCTGTCCTGGGGGGCATCAGGCACAGCATGGCCAGCCGGGCAAGGGAGGGGGTTGTCCTGCACTGCTCTGAGCTGGGGTGGCCTCACCTCCAGTGCTGGGGGCAGTTCTGGGTGCCACAATATAAAAAAGACATAAAGTTATTATAGAGTGTCCAAAGAAGAGCTATGAGGATAGTGAAGTGTCTTGATGGGAAGTCATATGAGGAGTGGCTGAGGTCACTTGGTCTGTTCAGCCTGGAGGAGACTGAGGGGAGACTTCATTGCAGTTACAGATTTCTGGTGAGGGAAAGAAGAGGGGCAGGCACTGATCTCTTCTCTGTGGTGCCCAGTGACAGGACCAGAGGTTGAAGTTTTGTCAGGGGAGGTTTATGTTGGATAATAGAAAAAAGTTCATGTTCCTGAGGGTGGCTGGGCACTGGAACGGGTTCCCCAGGAATTTGGTCAAAGCACCAAATCTGACAAAGCTCAAGAAGCATTTGGACAATGCTCAGTTTGGAAAATGTCCTGTGCAGGGATGAAAATTGAACTCAACAATCATTGTGAGTCTCTTCCAAACCAGGATATTATATGATTCTGTGATTCTGATGTAAAAATAATGAGATAATGACTCAGAAATCAACAGAGCATTACAGAGACCATTAATGAAACCTCTACTCTCATCTATAAAATCTATAGTTTAAGCAAGACCCAAACACCTGGCAAATGCAGGCAATTTGAATTGACTCTTAACAGTCAAAACTGCCTGGAGAATGAAATGCTATTCACTATGGAAAAGTAAATTGAAAACTAAAAATGAGAATGCTAGAATAGTTCTTAACTGTTCTTTGAGTTGGATGATTGGTTTGTGGGTTTTGGGGACTTAGGGGAGGCTGGAGGGTCTTTGGAGGTTTTGAGGGGTTTGTTCATTTTGTGGTTTGATTTTGTTTGTGAGCTTATTTTTCCATTCAGAATGAGAAATGGCCAATAACATCAGACTTCTTAGAAACTTGAGGAATCCCTGTGTGCAATTAAGCAGTTCTAGTACAAAAACCGATTCAGCATAAACTAAGGCAAATACCAATGACCTGCTATCCAGGGAGATATATCCAAGGAGATTACTCTTTCATGCAACTAAGTCAATAGATGTCGAACACCAACAGGAACTATGATTATTTCTGTATTATATTGCGTAGCATGTAGCTCAATGTTGTCATTATCAAAAAAGCCTCTATCCTGAAAATATTCAGCATATACTGATGAAAATCTGAGATGTTTAGTTTTAAAAAGGCTGATATATTCAAGAGCAACTGAATGTGGTTACGGTCAGAGACAGGAAAGGATTAGCTTTGCCTCTTTCAAAGATCTAGGGAATTTAATAAAGACTAGACAGCTGTCACAACATGGCTATGTCATCTTCTGGCTTTTTTTGACAGAAATTTGTATCTGAAAATACATTCTATGAAGATTTCAAACCTCTAACTTCATTAATATTTGGACAACACCTGGAAGACCAAAAATCTAAAGGAGATAAGCGGTCAGATTCTGGAGCCCCATTAGTTCAGTGAGAGCTGAGATTACATTTTGCTTAAGCTGTGACATTATTATGTTTTTGCTGGTTCCAGAGAACTCTAGAAATCTACAGAGGTTTATGTTATAAATGTTTATGGGATGTGAAGTTTGTTAGGATTTGTCAGCACTTGTATAGCAGATTTCACAATCAGAAGTTTCCAATTCACATCCTAAGATTCCAAATAATTTCTACACTTTCCTTCTTACTTTGGCAAAGACACCCTTTTTTTCCTTCATCAAACATGATGCCCTAAATACATAGAAAAGCCCAAATAAAGTTCTGTGAGAACACATCACCAATAGAGGTGAAAGAAGACAACAGAAATTCTTCCCAGAAATATATTCTATAGATACAGGTGAAAAAGGTGAATCAAGAGCCATTTAATAATGTACTAAAAATGGACCCTATTACTCTACAGTTTAGTAGTAGCAAATGGTCTAAAGATACACAAATGTTTAGTTTTACTGTGGTAGCAATTGATCCCAGGACATCCCAGGGCATTTAAAAGTAGGTATATGGAAATATACATTAAATTAATGTTCTATGATAATTCAATTATCCAGACACAGTCTACCAGAAAAAAAAAGTAAAATTTTCCATTATCAAGCGATAATGGAAAGTGGAAACCATTTTTAGATAGGCCTAAGCTTACTTACTTTTTTTCTCCCTATTTTTGCTGTGGAAAATAATGAAAGGCTAAAGACTACCAGGGTTCTGTGTTAGTAGGGACATATAATTTACTGCCAGTTTTTGAAAAAAGAGTGTGAATGCATGTGAAGAGGTGTTAATGTTGGAAAATATGTTTCATAACTAATCAAACAGAAAATATTTTCTAGTGTTCATCATGTTCATTAACGGAAAAGTCACATTTTGTATATGTGCCTTCTTTTGCATTTGCAGAGCACCATTGCTTTATCTTGGTGACTCTGGTCACCAAGCTGAGTGAATCTGATTTCCATTTGAATTCACAGAAAATTGCATATTTGTTTCATTTGCAGCTAAATAGCATGCCAGTGCATTAAGTTATTGTGCACTACTCACTGGTGTGATAATCATCTTCAAACCACTGTAACTGTTAAAACCACAGTATTAAGTGTAAGCACAACTTTTAAAGCAATCATCAAAGCAGAGATGTACAAAGTCATACCATTTAATACAGATTCTCAATAAATGAATGAAAATTCTGCAATAAACGTCTTGTTTTTGAAAGGCTAGGTTGGAGCCAGCTCTCTACAAGCAGGAGCAACATGTTCCAGTCTTGTGTGCAGCAAGAAGCATCATGGCAGCCTTTGGCATCTTTCCATTACAAATGATGCTCAGAGTTCATTTCAGTTTATAGTGTGCTAATAAGATGTACTATAATAAATCCCCGCTTGTCATTGGGGAAAATGAAGTAAAGTGGAGGACAACATTGCTTTCAGTTGTTGGAGGCATGGAACTAAAGCCAGGGAATGACAGAAGCCTTTCACTGTGTCTCATCAGGCTCTTTAGTCTTTCTCATTTGAAATCTAAAACCCTGAGATAAATGTGTAGTCTCTCTCTGATACACTGCAAAGTATTCACAGATCGCAGCAAGCTGGGATTTTACAGGAGGCAGCACACAGGGAGTTAGTTCATGAACAACCCATCCAAACAACTGCTCAGATAGCTGGAATCATTTGTCTTTTCCAAAGGCCTGCATTTCAACGAGAAAAGTAGTCCAATTTCATACTAGTAAAAATGGAATTACAGGAGTATTTTTGGTGTAAATCTAAAATAGTTTTTCAACAGCCAATAAAAAAGCTGTTCCTCAGCATGATCTTCCTTGAGAATGTCATTCAGAGAACAAAATATCTGTAGAAGAATAAACACTTTTCATCAGTATACTATATGATTTCTAATCTAAGATAAATTGCTCAATGCAAAAGAATATTAAAGCAACTATTTTCTCTTTCTTATAACCTTGATAAGGAGAAATACTCATCCATGATAAAGCCAACAGCCAAAAGAAACCTATCCTAACACCAACTTACAGAGACAACTTCACTGTGAATCGGCAATTGCCTCCAGGCTGTCTGCTAAACACTGTACTGAAAGTACCAGGGGAAAATAAAAACACTTGTAAAATCTCTCTCTTGTATTACTGCAGGAAAGGCTTTTGGTGTTACACAATATTCATTCAAAAATATGGAAATCATATTTAGTCACTGAATCCTCACTAAAGTATGCAAGCTTCTTTTCACCATCTGTTTCATTGAATGTACAAATGTAATCTAAACCTATATTCATCATCATTGTCATCATCATCAAAATATAAAAATAAATGCATTTTGGATGGAAAGCTAATATTTTTTAAAGAGTGCCTAGAGTCCTCTTTCCTCAATTTAATGAGCATGTTTCCACTTTCAGTTTTCCCAACTTGGCACAACACCTCAGCATCTCTACCACTAATTCATTCATTCATTCTACAGATTAATCAAAAAAAAAAAAAATTCTCTTTCCTTGCTCTCAAATCATCTGATTTCCATATTTTTTTTACTTATAAGAATATATCAAAGTGATAATTTTGCTTGTATTTGTGTGATTTCATCTGACACGAAATGAATTTTTAAAAATCTTATTGAAGATTTGAGTTCAAACAGGACTCTTTTATTTTATAAATTTTTCTGCCAGCTGTGTATTGTGGTTTAAATGGCAGATCGTCTGTAACTAATCTGATGTAAGAAATGGCTGCTATGTCCACAAAGATCTTGTTACTTCTCAGGTTGAAAACAGGCAGTGGCCATGCGAAAATCTGAAACTCCACAGGAGAAGAGATATAATCTCTACCAGTAAGCAGTGGTGATAGGCAGGAAATCGTGCCTAAAACACAGGCAGGAAAAAATATTTTATAGTACATCAAGTGGCAGACAGGAAACAAGGCATGTTTTCTGACTCCTGACTTCTTTCACTTTGTACTCTCTTCTTAATCATCATCATCATCCCATTGAATCAAAATCATTGACTCAACAATGACTCACACTATTAATCACAATGTTTATGATTTTCTCCTGCATACAACATTTTATCACATTAAAAGGATTTTCCCAAACTCCTTCTGCTTTTATTTTTTTGTGCAGAGATAACTGCCACAAATAGCAATTCCCTTTAGGATTAACTGGAGCATTACTTCCAATTGTTGTGAATGTTACAGAAGAAATCTAAATGCAGTCTTTGAAATGTAACAGAAAATACAGTCAGGATCCATTCCAGTTAAACGCTTTCATTAATTTTATTGTATTTGTTGTCACTGTTATCTTTAATGTTTTACTTCAGCTTTTAGTCTGTGGAAGTTGTGGTTTTTTTTTTTGTTTTTTTTTTTTAATGTCCATAAACTCTAATACTCTGAATAGTGAAATTCAAATTGAAATTAGAAATTGCAAATGTTTTTCACAGAAAAGAAATAATAAACAATATCCAATTGTATAATTTTAATATTTACACTTCCAGATTTCCATCTGAGTTTCCTATATTATATTTCCTATACTACAGTAATAATGATTTTTGGCACTGCAACAGTGAACTTTAATTGCCATCAAGTGCTGATCACTGTAGTATTTAAGACACTTGCATTTTCCTTGCAGCTTTTCTCTGCAGTTGTTAGGACGTCCTTCATCAGTTTGAAAGTTTTTACACTTAAATGAGCATTTTCTGTTCTCATCCTCCCTTAGAAAAAAATGCTTTTATTATTTTCATTATTTTATCTTCATAAGTAAGTTAATTGCAACCATAGTTTGAAATCCTAGCTTAGTATATCTTTGTCATGAAGTTAACACAAAAAAAAAAAACAACCCTTCTGCACACATAACAAGTAATTTGGAGGTGCTCATCCTCCATAGCCAGTCAACAACTTTATGACAGTAAACAATTTAAACAGAAATGTCAAAAAACATAAAGAACTGGACTGATATCTGCACCTGTGTGAAAAGTCATTTGCAGATGACATAAAACTAGGAGGAATGTCTGTCACCACCTGCTTGTGTTGCCATTCAGTGACACCACAACGGCATGGCAAATTTCACAGGGAGGGTTCTTGTGAAGTTCAGAAAATAGGGAAATGTCAAGTTCTGCACCTGGGGAGGAATAATCTCAATGCACCAGGCAGGACTGTGGGAAGCAGCTCTGCAGGAAAGGACCTGGGTGAGGTGCTGTACTCTCAAGCTGACTATAAACCAGCAAAGCGTTCTTATGACAAAACAGCCTCCTGGATTCCATTAGGAAAAGCTGACGGACAATCAAGGAATGTGATCTCTGCTCTCTGCTCAGCCCTGGTGAGACGCATTGGGATTGATGTGTCCAGTGCTGAAGCACAAAAACATTGAAAGACTTGAAGCACCGTTGCTGGGGAGGAGGCTGAGAAAAAACAGATTGTTCATTCTGGGAAGGAGAATGCTTTCATTACTGAGAGGGGGCATCTCACTGGTGTGTGTAAGTAGCTGATGCATGTAGTAAAGAATATTGAGCCATTGGTGCCCAGGTCACAGGACAAGAGACAAGGGGCAGAAAATGAAATAGGGAAAAACACTGGAAAACACAACCATCAGAGAGATGTGCCCAAGAGTCAGATCATGTGCCTGAGAGTGCTGTTCACTGAGATTTGAAAGAACTTAGCCCCCTTAGGCACCTAGTGGTAAAATCAAGGATTGAGAAACATTCTCCAAGAGTAAAGAACAGAGAAAGAGTCTTGTTAGCTTAAAAGTAACTTTAGAACCAGACTAATTTCAATGAATATCCTGATAGTTCTATCATTGTTACAGAAAATACGCAGATACTACATTGTATCAGGATCAGAGGACCGGAACACTTCTCTTCTGAAGACATGCTGAGACAATGGGGTTGTTCAGCTTAGAGAGGAGAAGGCTTCAGGGAGATCTTAGAGCATTCTTCCAGTACTTAAAGTGGGCCTAGAGATAAGGAGGGACTGCACATCAGGGAGTGCAGTGACAAGACAGGAAGTAATGGCTTTAACCTGAAAGAGGGTAGATTTAAATTAGATGTTAGGCAGAAATTTACTTAAAGGGTAGCAAGGCACTGGAGCAAGTTTCCCAATGGAACAAGATGCCTCATCACCAAAAGTATTCAAGGTTGGATGAAAAACCTGGTCTAGTGACATCCCTGCCCATGTCAGGGGCTTTGGAAACAGATAATGTTTAAGGACCCTTTAAACCCAAACTCTTCCATGGTTCTATGACTATATTATATTCAGAATATTATCATTAGGGTTATATTAAAAAAAATTGCAACCTTAAATATGCATGTGATATTTGAAAGGAGAGACTAGTAAAAACATTTAAAAGTTGTTATGAGAGAAATAAGTTGTTTAGGACCTGGTCCATCTCACTTATTTCCAATGTTTACTTTAGCTTAATCACCCCGTAAAATATCTATTTCTCACCACAGACTGTAAAGTGAGACTCAGTGACAAGCTCAGTATAGGTGTCAACATTGTAAATACCAGAAAAAATCAATTTAAAAAATGTTCCTTCTTTTTGATATATTCGTGATGTATACAGCACAGAATTAGAACCCTTAGTGAAACTTACAGAGAGAGAAGAACACTACATAAAGCAATCATTGCTTAATGTTTCACTTAGGAGAAAAAAAACAGAATCTGGAAAACTTCCAAAGTTATACATCTGTTCCTTTTAATTTACTGCTCAGAGGAATGGGCACATCAAAAAACAGGAGAAAATTAATACATTTATTATTAATTGATGTTGTCTCTATCTAAAACATTTAAATGATCCTTTCTGATAGAGTAAACCTCTGGCTACACTTTTAGTGCTAGGAAATATGGTCAAAACACTGCATGCTTCAGCGAGAAAAACAGTGGCATAAATGGAAATTCTCCCAGTGCTTCTGAAACATTAATTTAGAATTCCAGTGTGGATCCAATGGGGACAAACAGGATATAATTACATAGCAGACTAAGTTAAATATGATTTATTCCAATTACCTAATTTTTGATTGGTTTGAAATATTATTTAGTAGTAAAAAAAAGTGAGAAAATGGGTGTGATCATTTCTTTTGGATCTGAAAAGGCAGAAAAGGAAAGAAAAAAAGTCAAAACATTTTTGTGAATAATGTTTTGACATAAGTATAATCTCAGAGAGGAAAAAGCCATATGCTATGTAAAAATAAAAATAAAAATAAAAAATATTAATAATTGAGAAGAAGAAGAAGAAGGAGAAGAAGAGGAAGAGGAACAAGAGGACTGTGCACACTGCATTTACTGTAGGACTGATGGTGATGCTAAACATGCCCAAAGATTTGATTGGAGTAACCTGCAGTGCTAAGGTGAAGTTGGTGTGGTGAGCTTGATAAGGCTGCCACCAAAGAAATGTATCCTTTTCCTTGGGTACAATTTGTATCATTATTGCTACTCTATCAAACAATGTAAGATTGTTTTGTTTCCGGAGCCGAACATATTCTGGTTGTATTTCCTCATAAAATCCTGAGGTTCTTTGGAAATATGATGCCCCCCATTTCACAATCTACATTGGTTAGAAGCTGTTTTTTCTTTTTGACTTCTGATGATTAATTAAAAATTTTGCCATCACCACTTACTCTGACTCTGGAAATTATCAGGCAAGATTTTTTCATTGTTCAGACTGTTCTAAGAAGTATACTTTAGAATAATGCCCAGTTTATTTTCAACATTTAAAATCTAATGTAGGATAGGGAGCTTGCTGGGTGTTCATCCCCTAGCCCTTGAAGTGCCCTTCCAATACTTACTTTCCAACAGGATTCAAATTTCTAATGGTTCATTTATTAAGATTGTTCCCTTCCTTTCTTCATTTGCTAGAATCAGTGTTTTAAACTTCTGTTGTGATAATCATAATGATTTAATTTTCACCTACTGTTGCTATACGTGCTCGTGCGTAATTCATCTGGGACATTTCATAGATTTTAAATACTCCTTATTCTTTTCAACAGATTATTTCTGCTTAATGTAATTTATATTTAACTATGATAAACAGATACTTATGAATAGAAAGTTAGCAGGGTGACAGGGGTGGGATATGCAGCATCTTAAATGTATCTGATGTGTTTATCTACCACTCTTCTCATTTTGTAGAAAATTAATCATGTGTGGTCTTTTCAAAGAGCTGGTATTATACCAGACACCAAGTCAGTCTCAGCTTGTTTAGTATTCAGTATAAGATAGTGATGTTCCAGCTGGGATTACGGAACTAATTGAACAGCCTGTGTTTGACTAAGGTATCTGACTATCAGTCTGAGTAGGAGTGACTCAAATATAATAACCTGTAAATGCCCAATGCATTCAACCCAAGAGAAGACCAGCAAGGATAATTGCACTGATAAGTATAAATCAAGTTTCAAAGACAGAGCAAGTGGAGGGAGAGAAAAGACCAAAGCTGTGCCTCTTTTGAAAACAGAAGTTAAACACCAGAAAAAAAAATTAAACTGACCACATTGAAAAGATAGATTGTTCCTAGAGGATGAGGTGTTTAAATAACAAACAACAAAACAAAACCAAAAACCAACCAAACAAAAAAACCCAAAAACCAACCAACCAACCAACCAACCAACCAACCAACCAACCAACCAAAAAGACAAAGAAAAACCCCCAAAAAACCAAACCCAAACCCCCCCCCAAACCCAAAAAACCACAAAAAAAAAAAAACCCCAAAATTAAACATCAATAGGCAGAAATCTGGAGAAACTGCTGAAGGAGAGCTCCCAACAAAGTGCTGGGGGACTCAAGTCTATGTATGTTTTAGGGCCATCTGCAGAACTATGTTGCTGGTTGCACAAAATGAAGGGCTTGTTTTCAGACCATTCAGCTAAAGGGGTATCAAGTTTTTCACTGAGGACAGGATAGTCTTGTATATTGATTTGCAGGTTAGCCAGTCTTTACAGATGTCTGATTAAATCCCTGAGTTTAGGTGATGCTTAATAAATGTATTCTTCATTTTGAGGTCTGCCCCATCTTGAGAGGAGGTGGTGAACAGCGGATACAAATGAGATACCCAAATATCCTTCCCAGTAAAGTATAAATGTTACAGGGGTGCACACACTTTTGAGGGAATAAATACCCCAAACATCTTTAAGGAACCTGGGAAGGGAAGAGTGTTTTCTGCCAAATTTCCAGGAACCTGAACAGGAGTGAGCACTGTGCAATACCAAGTTCAGCTAAAGGATTCCCTGGCATCTACAAACCAATAGTTTTTCTGCATTTTAAGACATTCTGTAGGCCTCTTATCATTCTGAATAAACCTACAACATCACACTATTGTCTTTTTTCTCCCAGACTAAAGATCTTAACTGCAGATGAGATGTCATGGCAGTATTTCCCATTTGTAATATAAAGAGAGCTATACTGTCACATTATGCAACTCGTTAATTAGAAAAAAAGATTTCACATTGTGTTATGAAGAGAAAGAAGAAATCTTTCCAGCAGTAAACTGTGATATCATCAATGCACTGTAGTACCCAGTGAGTTTGGTAGATGTGCAAATGCATCTACTTATTTCCTAAACTTTTTGTGTGATAAAAGTTTGACCTTAGGGTACCAAGTTTGAGAAACCAGTAAGCTTAGCATGGTAAAACCTTTTGGAAATCTTCTGTTAATATAAAATACAGAAAATAATCATAATTGCTTACATATTTTCCTTTTCATTTGCATTTTTTTGTCTTTTTTTAATGACATTCTTACTTTTGAGACAGTAGATCTGAGTAATTCTTCAGTAGACACATGGTTGTTGTATGACATAATGACAGTGCTACATAACTGCTAATACAGTCAGTGTGAGAAGAACTTTTAAGATGGATACCATTTCTGATAAAAAAGAGGAAATACTACTATTATCATATCAGAAAAATAAAGGTATTGGTAAATGACTCAAATAGAGCAGGCTTTAAAAGAAAGAACACCTAAAAGTCTTTTCAGATCCTTTACTTAGTTCTTTTCCATAAAAAAATTTCAAACACTTCAGTAAAACACTGCAGTAAATTAAATAAATTTTTTAGAGAGAAAGTAGAGTAATGAAGCTAATTACTTAAATAAAATAAAAGGTTGATATAACTAGAAATGGACCTGTTTGCCCAACCATGGACATGTTCTATTTAAACAATGTCAGACATCTGATAGCAAAATAATGAAAAGTAGGAGCATGTTTCAAAATGTTTTTTCCAATTACTTGCTGTGAGCACCAGTCTTTAAATTCTGGGAATACAAATGGTGGCTGAATTATGGTATGAAGTGAAATGAATTTCGTAGGATCAGCTGCATCTCAGAAAATAGTGTATGACTCAAACCTTTATGGTTTAATTCAGTAAAACTGACAGGTCCTGTTCACAAAGTCCTAAGCACAAAACTCCCATCAGTAAAGATTTTTTATTGGACATCAGGGTCAGAGAAAATTACAAAAATACAACTAGTCCTTTGACCTATGTTAGCTCAAGCACATTCACCTTTCTATAAAATGATTGTGCCTGCTGTGTGACTTAGTAATATCAGCACATCATTTTGCCATGTAGAATAACTGAAGGTTCCCATTCCCTGTTTCTGTGTCTGCTACTGACACAGAAGGTTCAAGATTACATGGGACTGTGGTTCCCCCTTATACTGTGATGCACAAAACTACATTCTCTTGTCCTTGCACGAGCGAGTTCCTTTGATGTTTTATCCATAAATCTCTTGAGTGGAGACATCTTTTAAGCACAAAGTAAAAAGGGAGAGCAACTACACTGAGTTCTAGTCTAAATCAGTTTACCAGATTTATATTACGAAATGTAAGAGTAGGTGGATTTTCAGGTGTGCTCCAGAAGCAGTGCTTTCTGCACACACATGAACTACTGAAAATATCTCCAGACCTTCTTTAATTAGGAAAGCTGAATGACAATTAATGGAGTTCATTAAATGAGACTAGAACTTTGTTGTGTCCCTAAGCCTCACAAACATGCTCTGCCAGACGATGCATCTGTGGCAGCTTATGCTGGGAAACATGCTTTTGTAAGTTGCCAATGCATTCCCTTACCTAAAGTGCAGATAGAACAAAGACTTTCAATTTAAAGGAAAAACACTTTTGAAAACTCTGTTTAAGAGAAGGAAACTCAGGAGAAACAGTTTATTTCAGAGTCACCAGGAGGATTGCATCCCTAGAGCTTGTTTCTAGAAGCTGTTGACAAGCTCAGGGGAGCAATTACTTCCAACAGATATATCAGTGTTTGTGAGACAAGAAAGCTTGTGCAGAAGAAAGCACAGGTGTAGTATTCAGAGGCTGCAGTGAAGCCTTTTGATAAACTTCATTCTTTTCATGGTTCCTGTTCAAGTCTCCCGTGTTTGGACATCAACTTAAATAATTGTAGGCAGTCAGACACATACTGTTGCCAAGTGAAACACAGACTAACAAACAAGAAGTGCTGCACAGTCACTTCATCTCTTGACACTCTAGTTCTATCTTTATGAAGGTATATTTGACCACAGAAATCAGAAATTTTATTTTTATGAGACTACCATTAACCTTGAGAAAGTCAATTAAAAGATACCCATCTATCTCAATAGTGTTAGGTTCAGAGTGAAGAAGATGCAGTAACACCAGGAAAACAAAAAAAACAAATAAACACTAATGTCAAATATTATTACAAAATTTTTCAGAAGAGGGAAAGAATATGCTTAAGATTACTTTCAGGGTCTGGTTTATTTGCTTCAAAAATTAGTCAAGGCCTGTACTCTTCCTATGGGACGTGTTGATACTAGATTTTCACTTGGGTACCTCCCTCATAGAATAGTTTAAATTGTGCTCTGAATTACATCTATATATCAGCTGTCCTTTTTGACTTAATTGGTATTCAGATAAAAGGAGAATTTAATTCAATATCTACATGAGGGAATGATGTGTCCAGTCCAACTCTTATGTTCAAAAAATTTCCCTGTTCAAATGAAAAAATATCTATCCTGTGAGTTTTTCATGGTTTGGCTGGCGAAGTCAGGTATGATCTGACTAGCATTGGTGCCAGCTGTGGCAGGTTGACATTGACCGGCTGCCAGACCCCCTCTCAGTTGTTCTCCCACTACACCTTCTCACCAGGCCAAGGGGAGAAATTAAGGTAGACACACTCATTATTTGTGATAAATGTGATTTAATAAAAGAAAAAAACTGTGTTCATAAACCAAATATGAAAAGGAATTTATCCACCAGTTCCTACTGGCAAGCAGATGTGCTGACACTTCCTAGGGAGCAGGGCCTCAGTATTTGTAATGACTACTTTGGAAGAAAAATGTCATAACATGATGTCATATGGTCTGCAGTGTCCTGTTGATCAATTTGGATGAGTGTTTCCTCCCGGTCTCTCATCCACTTCCAGCCAACTGGCCTTTGGGTGTGGAGAGGCAGCCGTGATGCTGAGCAAGCAGCAAAACATGATGTCTTATCAACACTGTTCTAGTAAATGCACAAATGTAAAGCATGGCACAGTATAGGCCACTGTGATGACAAGTAACTCCACAACAGCCAGACTCAGTGCAGGAGTTTATCTCTGAATTGAAAACTGGTCAAAATTACCTCCAGAGGTCAATATTTCCATAATTCTAACATTTCTTTCTTACATCCCAAACTCATGTGCTATATGCAATCAAACTTGTTGTAGTGATTGACTTTTACCCTTTTATTACTGCATGAAGGTCATGCAATTGCTAAATATTCTCCTCATGACACCAAAAATCTCTTATTCGTTGTTTCATTTACAGACTTGTACAACTTCAAAGACTATAAGCTGAAATAATGAACATAAACTACACCATAATAATTGTGAGTCACCTTCAAATATCAAAACCCATTTGACAGTATCCAGGTCAGCAGACAATTTTAACAAAAAGATAATCATACATTGACTGCTATCTTCCTTTGTAACCTGACAATACTTTGGCCTAAATTTCTGTCTCTATTTCTTCAACATGCCTTGGGGGACACTATCTCAGTTTTATCTTTGCAGAGGAAATGAGAAAACTGTCTTTATTTGTCTTATGGCACATAGAATTAAAAAAAAAAAGAAAAGAAAAGAAAAGGAAAAAAACCTCTGTTCATTCCCTGACTTGCAAGAAAATCTTTCCTTTTAGTTTAAGACAAATAAGGATTTTAGGAATTGCACACCATAATGCTCATGAAGGAAAAAACAAATCTGAAAGACTTTTGAAGCTTTTTAAGTCATTACCGCCACATTGTCATCACCTTTTCATTTTCTATTCAAGTCACTCCTTAGCTGGTGAAAAGCTAGAAATTGCATGACCCATTTCCTATACAGTTGGAAAACCCAGTTAGTGTTTTCTTTCTTCAGATTCATTTCACTGAAGCTGTCTGAATTCTTCTAGACAATAAATGTCACTGCAGTTAGATCTCCATCCAGGGAAACCTAGGAGATAAAAGGTCATTTGTGACAGAAATCCAAACACATGTTTACCAATGGCAAGATAACATTTAAAGATATTATGTAAAACCATCACATTAAGTTTCGAAAAATAAAATGTTTCAGTATTTCCTAAAAAATGCATTCCAAAATTAGATGAGGTGTTTTTTGCAACTCAAAACTTGTCTGTTTTTGCCTGCTTTTCTGTCTTCTCAAATAATTCCTAGGACGGTGGCCCAGCAGAAGCTTTCCATTGATATGTCCCTGTGGGAGAATGGACTCCCCAACTCCTTTCAAGAGTGTAAGAGCCTCCTGAGCTATCACATTGCTGTATGTATTCATGATGTAGGAAGCCGAGGATGAAGACAGCTGTTTTCAACTTGTTTTCAGCTGTAATCTGACCAGTGAGGCAGAGATGGCTTGCTTGCTTGTTTCACTTCTAAACTTCATTGCAAGAAAAATGTAGGGGTTTACCTCCTCTTCTACAGCACTGGAGAGTGAGTGTTGATGTGTGGAAGACACAAAAATGAAATAGTTTTTTTCTTTTTCCTGCAAAGAAAAGAAGGTCAAGGATCCTTTGAGAGGGCCTTGATAGCAGAAATTGAATTTCACATTATTATGTTCTTTTCTTTGGTTTCTTAAATAAACTCCTAATATTTTTTTACCACATAACTAATATCAATTTTAACCAAATTTAACAGTTACAGAGCTCACAAAAGTGTTATTTAAATGAAATTTGGGTAAAGGCCAGTGTGTTAACAACTGTAGAAAGCAACTAATTCAGTATTAAACATCAATTTCATACTTAAGGTGTGAATTTACAAGTATGGTTTGGCTGACCTAGTTGCTCATACATGAATTTGTTTATCTTTGAGAGATTTTTTCCTTTTGCATCTAGACTTTTTTCACATGTGAGTGGTTGTTTTCCTTTTTAAGTAGTCATTATTACAAAACTCTTTCTTTTCCTAGTCAGGGAAAAACTCTTGACTTTAGACTACAAAAGGTACTAAATAGAAAGGAAATACTATTTAGTCAACTACAAAAACTTCTCCCGGAAAAAAAGGTCTGGAATTTAATTCTGGGCAACAAAATTTGTCTGCAACTGAAGTGTCTACAAGTATTCTTACTCCCTCTTTGAAGAGCTAATCATGACAGTTAGTCAATTATAAGTCTTGCTTATTGAAATAACTGAATGTTTCTCTTCCATGTAGCTTTGCATGACCTTGTGTTGTAGAAGAGTTGGTGAACAGGCTTTTAACATGTAGCTTTTTTCTGATGTCTCCTGTACACCACTACTCTATTCCTTATTAACATCATGGCTGAGCAAATGCACAGTCCCTTAATATTTGGTACAGTTCAGAAGTAATATTATGAAGAGCACTGGAAGGTGTTTTTCACCTGATTTCTAGAGTCAGATTTCAGGAATTGGTTCAGCTCCTTTCTTTTTTGTTGTTGTCGTTGTTGTTGTTGTTTTCTGAGAGTAAAATGCTCTCAATGTGACATGATACTTGGTGACTTGATGGGAGTATACCACCTGTGCCTTCACCTTCATCACACTCTTCAAATTTACATACTTTCTGATGCAAACTGTGCTGGACAATAGGCATATAGATGACTAAAACCCACTACTTTGTTGTTTTCCTTTCCATTGCTCTCATGCCTCTTAAGGCTTGTTTACACAACGCAATAATACTGAGGAGTCTAAGATACTGCTGAAAAAAACTAGCAATCTTCCTGTTTCTGTGCTCCTGGTTCTGGGATCTCGGTATGACACTGCAACTGAACTAATTGATGTTGTCTTTCCTCCAGGCTTCCTGGTGTGACTCTGCTGCTTTCAGTCTGGTTGAGCTACACATGACATCAACACGGGTTTGTGCACTGGCAGTTTGGATTAAAAATTAAGTAAAAAAAAAAATATAATTTCATATGTATATTCAACTACTTATTTATGTATAAATATTTATACCTGTATTTAGGAAACGGAGACATTCTTTCCCATATTTCTCCTGTTCTGATTTATTTTTGGTCTCATTGTTCTGATTCATTTGGTCAGTGAATATATTCTAAAATAGTTCTCAAATTCATTCTCCTTGCTTTTGCAGATATTCTTCCTAATTACTGAATATTTTCAGGTAGTTTACATCCTTCTCCAGATAGGTCTCAGTGTTTCATTCTTTCTCTCACTGCTTAAATATATTGTCTTAGCCAAATTTTTTCTCTTTCTCTTCTCAATTCCCTCTACCATCCTTCTTTACTGTCAATTTTAATCTGTATTTTGAGCCCAGATTTCCCCAGAGAACCAGCAAAAATGGTATTGTGAATATTCATAGATTGCTATGATCTTGGAGTTTTAAAATAGAACTGACTATTGTCATAGCAATTCTTATTCTTCCTATTATAAAATATTCAGTCTTGCCTATAGCAGATATTCAGTATCTAGGGCACTGGGCCTTTTTTTTTTTTTTTTTTTTTCAAGTCTAACTTATTAATTACTACACATCACATCAAGACATTGTAATTTAGCACTTTAATAGCCTTTTTCCTCTTTGAGCTAGATGATATTCTAAGGGAAAAAATATTGAAGTGATTTGGTCTGCTTCTGGGTAAAAATTGGAATGGTCACTCACTGCATAATCCACATGGGGACTTTTTGTCCAATAATTTCTATCACCGTTGTTAATCAGAGCCAACTTTTTTCAAGATCTTCCTGTCTTTTGAAACTTTCATTTCTAAAATGCAGTCTGGGGAAAATGCTCCATCTTTCAATAAATTCAATTTATAAAAAGAGAAAGCAACTTTCATATTTGAAATAATGTATTCCACTATAGAGGTCACATGTTGTTCCTTAAACAACCCTGAAAGCCAATTCCTCCTTTTTCTTCCTTCTTCCTCACTCACCAACTGTGCTGAGTTATGCAGTATTAGCACTGGAACACCTTTTGTTAATAAGAATTAATGTGTCTCTCCCAGAGAGATAACAGGAAGACAGACTGCAAATGAATAAATATGTATTAAGTGAGCAAAATAACACTAAAATATCGTGTTTAATACAACACAAAGCAGTATGGCACAACTACTGTCTAGCTTCTTTTACAGTTTGACCTTTCTGCAAGTTTTGGAAGCTTTTATTTAGTTTCCTCTCACAATGCTCTTTAAAGGACTTTTTTTCCCATACTGAAATGAGAGTTCAGTTACCTGCTCACATGCCATGTATTATTTTAGATTTCTTTTCTTTTCTTTAGATCTAGAACTCTAGCAATGTTACACTCACCATAATGGACAAAAAAATTCACTTGAAGGAGAAAATCTGTGTTATAACATTTTGTTAGATGAAGCATTTATTTAGATTGTTTTCTCTGGAAAGTTTGGACTTGTGTAACAGTGACTTTTTTGCCAAAAATGTTTTTATCTCTATCTGTGACCAGTTTTGCTTCTGGGACTTTGATTTGTCTATAAGTCATGCAGAGTGTAGAAACTTGCAGTTCAGATATGGCAAATAAAGACATTTCAAGCACCTAATTTAGCAGATAGAAATATCTTTTCAATTTAAGTTGCACTAGGGGGAGAAGGACTGTCCTAGAAAACAAAGTAATGAGCCCAAGGTAGAAAGGGTTATTGAAGTCATTGTGATGAATAGTGTCTGGAAGAGAAAAAGAAGCATAAACACAGAGATCTGCCATGCTAATAAATAAACAATGTGTAGTGTGGTATTTTATAACAGAAAATAATGTTGATATGCAAAGATTAAACATTTTCTGGTGCAATGTGGTCATGCTAATCAACATGGGCACACAGAATTCTTCTAGGAAAGCCAGAGACAAACGCCAATGAAAGTTTAAAAAGTTCTGAACTGAAAAACAGTAATTTGGACTGAAAATAATTTATAGCTACAGTTAGCAGATCTGCTTGTTAGTGTTTTCAATCTCTGGTTGCCTTTTGGACATTGAGCCATCTACTGTAACTCTTTAGATGCAGCCATGTAGACAAGGTGTTATCCAACTAACATCCACTTTTTCAACATGTATCTCTCCAGTTTAGGGACAAGAATGTTTTGGGGGGCCATATCAAAAGTCAATCAGAAGAATAGTTATAAAACATATGTGGCTATCTCTATGTGTCTGACTTCTGTAGTTTCAACATCTCTTCCAGGATGACCTGTTCCAAGATCTTACAGAGGTGAGGCTGATTGACCAGTAGTTCCCAGTGTTCATCCTATTTTCCTTTCTGAAAATGGACACGGTGTTACAATTTTTCTAATCACTAGAGATTATCATGACTTTTGATGTATGATGGAGAGCAGTTTGGCAACTGAATTAGTAAATTCCCTCAGGACCATGGGATATATCATCTCAGGTTCCATGGACATACATATATTCAGGTTTCTTATGTGGCGTCTAACATGATCTTCACTTATGATGGAAAAGACTTCACTCCCTATTCCCTGACTTAAGATTCAGGGGCTTTGAGAGATGTGACAAGAGTGATTACCATTGAAAACTGAGTTAAAAGTGCTGAGCATATCAGCCTTTTTCGTATCTCTTGTCACTGTTTCTCCTGGTGATATAGGCCAGTTAGGAAATACATTTCACTCTACAAAGAATAAAATTTCAGATGTCATGGAGAGTTACAAACATTGAATTTTCTTATTCATTGAATGTATCTGATTTAGAAGGGTTTTTTTCCAGCATTTTTATATAGTTGGGAGTAAAAGGTTAAAACGTGAGGATGTGGTGGGGAGGAGGGAATAGTTTCTCTCAGTGGCCTTGCAGCTGGGAATGGTAAAAATGTCAATGAGAGAAAACTTCATTTATTATGCCTAGTGTCTCTCACCCTCTGCCTGTTTTAATAAGTTGAATTCCTGTGAGTAGATAAGACACTCTCAGATACATGTGGAAGCCTTTTGTTAGTGAGGGGGGTGAACTCCTGCCCTTGCTGTCAGCTAGGATGAACTGAGCCAAAATGGAGCCTGTGTGCCTGTGTACTGTTAGTGAGGTAATGAAATAAATCTACTCTGCATTTTGGCTCTGGCTTGATGGTTTCCCTTGGTTACCTATATGTTTCGACTCACAATACAAATGTACACAAAAAATGTTTTATTTTATTTTCTTCTGCAGACATTTTATTTGATAACCATTTACTCTTTTGCTAAAAAAAAGCCCACTTATTTAAGGTGGTAGATTACTTTTTTACTTACTTTACTTTGTCTTACATGAATGTATCACAGAATCGTCGAATCATAGAATCATGGAATGACAGAGTGGTTTGGGTTGGAAGGGACCTTCAAGATAATCTAGTTCTAAACCTCCCATGCCATGGGCAAGGGCACTTTTCACTAGACTCTCTCAGCCTGTCTTTGGAGAGGAGCTCCAGTCCTCTGACCATCTTCTGGACACATTCCAACATGTTCACCTCTTTCTTGTGGTGGGGACCCAAGAACTGGATGCAGCACTCCAGCTGGGATCTCACAAGAGCTGAGGAAAAGGAGAGAATTACCTGTCTCAACCTGCTGGCCACACTGCTTTTGTTGCAGCCAGGATACAGCCAGCTTTCTGGGCTGTGAGTGTACATTGCTAGGTCATGTTTCTTGTCAACTAACACTCCCAAATCATTCTCCTCCCGGGTACTTTCAATCCATTTTCTACCCAGCCTGTGTTTGTGCTTGGGATTGCTCTGCCCCAGGTGCAGGACTTTGCATTTGGCCTTGTTGAACATCATGAGGTTTCACACAGATTCACATCTCCAACTTGTCAAGGTCCCTCTGGACTGCATCTCTTCCCTCCAGCCTGTCGATTGCACCACACAGCTTGATATCATCAGGAAACTTGTTGAAGGTGCACTTGATCCCACTGTCCATGTCTCTGACAAAGATGCTAAACAGCACTTGTCGTAGTGCCAGTCAATCCCTGAAGAACTCTGCTCATCACTGATCTCTCCTTGGACATCAAATCATTGACCACAGATTTTTGAGTGTGGCCATCCAGTCAATTCCCTATCCACCGAGGGGTCCATCTTTCAAATCCATGTTTCTCTAATTTAGATACAATGATGTCTTGCAGCACAACGTCAGATGCTTTGCACAGGTATAGGTAGGTTATATCAATTGCTCTTCCCTTATTCAACAATACCTTAATGCCTTTATGGAAGGCCACCAAGTTTATCAAGCATGATTTGCCCTTAATGTAGCCATGTTGGGGTTCACCAACCACCTCCTTATTTTCCATGTCCCTCAGCATAGCTTCCAGAAGGATCTGTTTCATGATCTTGCCAGGCAAAGAGATTAGACTGACTGGCCTGTTCCAGCCCTCAAACCTTTGCAGCCCCAGAGACATGATTGCTGCAGGAATTTTTGAGATATTGAAGATGACACCCAACAAAGTAGGAAGGAATAACTGTTTATCTCTCAGCTATTCTTATGGGGAATGTAAAAAGAAAGCTTGTGTGTGCTTCTAATTTTCTTGTAAATATTCAGTTTAAACATCTTCACCAGCAACCAGAAACCTGGATTTTTTCACAAAGTGTGTAAGAAAACACACATTTATAAAACTGAACAATGACAGTAGTAACTGCTAGTTTTGGGTAAATCATAAGAGACTGAGAGGTTTCTCTCTAAAGCTCTGGCAACCATTTCTGGAGAACTGACTGATCACAATCCAAGTAACATCACAGTGGATGAAGTTGACTTTACTGTTGTCCTACATTCATTTCTACCTACTTGCATAAAGGGCTTTCATATAAAAAGATGTTAAGAAACATAAAACTAGATTAATTTGAGTGCCATGATCTTAACTGGTATAAGCTGTCTTTGCTAATAATAATGCTGGTAAAACTAGCCAAAAAGATGCAACAATATTATGTCTCTAAGCAACATTTAGGTGAAGAGGATCCTTTGAAAGTAAAACTTAACACAGAAAATGTTCTAGAAGCTGCAATCACAGCTGGAACTTTCTCAAGCAGAAGTATAAAAGGCTGTGGCTTAGATCCTAGGTTTCAATTTTTTGTTGTTTGGGCTTTGGGACATTTTTTGTTTTTATTTCATTTGCAGAGAATTATTCAATATTATATTTTTTAATTCTCATGGTTGTGTGCATCTTGACATACCTTAGGCATAATGAAAAGCTCTGCAATGTAATGAAGAGAAGTATCCTTGAATTTCTATGAGAAAGAGCAATTATCAGTACCTTAGATTACAGTCTTTGTTTTGCTAAAATGGAATTCTAATTAGGTAGGGATGAAAGCATGTAATTTGCTATGCAAAAAAGTCTTATCCATAAAACACCTTTCTTTTTAGCTGTAATATTCACTTCCATTCTAGCTGTTTAGGAGTTCTTATGACTCCAAAACATCAGCTTCACATATACTGAACATCAAAATCCTTGCTTGCTTCAGGTGGATTTTTCTGTTATCACTGCTCCCAGAGTGGCCTGTTAAGCTGGATAAATATGCTATCTTTTCTCCAGAACATAATAGAGTTGTTAAAGGCGATACAGAAAAATTACTATCTACAAATCATCTATTTTTGCAAAGCACATGAAGAAGAAAATACATCAACAGCATTTGCAAGTAATTAAAGTGGTTTGTGATTTTTTTTTTCTACACTAAAATGCACTGTGTTTTCTGGTTTGTAACTATGCATCTGCAATGACAATGTGTTGCTTACACCTCTGTAAGGCTGTTTGCAATAATTTTCTTCTGCCTTATTCTTCTGAATCCAGTTAGTCAGGATTGTCAGAAAATGTTTAACATATACTCTAATAAAGTCCATCCTTTTTAATGAAAATGTCGAATTTATTTATTCTGTATACATACATTTCTTTCATTCTTCTCTTTCTTCCATTACCTGGTTGAATAGCGGATATTCACTGAAACAAATTCACCTTGGAATGAGTCTAAATATTTCATAAGCTTGATTTAATTGCTGTCATTTCCAATAGCTTCTCTACTCAGGGGACATCCTTTTTATAGGAACCCTACTGGATTTTTACAGTCAATAAAATTTTTTTTAGACATCATTAAGTTATATTTTAAGGGTGAATGAACCTCTAGAGTTTTTCTCCTGATGGCTGTTAACTTTAAATCTGCCATATTTATTTCTCTTTCAAATCTTAGATTCATTTAAGGCTTAATAAAACAAACAATGGTAAAGGAATATGTAAACCTTTAATAGCTTTTATTAGTTTGTCGAACACCATAGTGTAGATAATCTGCAAAAAATAATTTTATTTTTCCAGGCATTTTTCAAACATGTGGAACTGAGAAAAAAATAACATTTTAAGAGATTCCACAATCTAATTTTAAAAATCATGCCATAGTATCATTTGGTTTCTTTTTCTGTTTATTATTTGGTTTAATTGTATTATAAACTCTTCACCAAAATGAAGTTTAAAAATGCATTCACTTACTGTATATCACATTTATGACATACAATCTAGTAAGATATTTCAGCCAGAAAATAGAAAATGCTTTAAAAGTTGCAATTAAGTCTAAGATTTTATATCCCCTTTGAAAATTATTAAATGAAATATTACTTCTAATCTTTCCTTGTTTTCCACGTGTATGTGTATTTATGTTTAGGTGTTCAGATAATATACATTGAGCCATAAATACATGTAGTCATAAACTCACCCAGTCCCATGAAATGACAGCATGCTTATTCACATCCACAACAATATGGAGAACATACATGATTGGCCAAAAATAAAATCTATGAACTAGCACTCTAAGAAGAGCACTAAACTTACTGTAGCTTAGAAAAAGGCAGGATGACCACAGGGAAAAGGAAAGGTAGAGGTACAAAGCATATTTAAAGATCCCCGTTGTTATTACTTAGAAATAGTTCTCTTTCAATATTTCCATTAGATAGCTCTAAACTACATGACGTGTCCTATGAAAAAGCACAGCATTGCAACAGACATCAGTGGATGTGTTCATCAGGAGAACCCAAAGGATCCCTGATGGGTAACAAAGAATCACATGATCTGGATGACTCAAGTTCCCAAGTTCCCTGTGGTTATACCCATGTCATGGGTAATGTCTACACTATGTGCCTTGCGTAAGAGTTTAATTTCAATTGGCTTTATCTGTGTTTGACTGAGTTGAGGTAACCAGCCTTTTAGCAGTCAAAGTGCATTTAGTACTCACCTGAAGTGAATCTTAATTTTGTTGGAAAGAATCTGATTTGTAGTCTGGAACACCTGAAGTTTTCATGAAATAGAATTTTCTTGTGGACTCATCTCTCAAGGTTCATTTTAGCATCTAGCAGAAGCTGTGAATTTCAAAAGCAGTTCACATGCACATATATAATGTCTCCATTTCCCCCTTTGTGCTCTGAGAAAATATTTGAAACATTTTTGAATAGTATAAAAGTTCTCACAGGCATATATGTGTTGCCATGTAAAAATATGAACCAGCATTTTTCCAAATATATAGACAAATTCTCTGTGTCAAACATTCAACAAATAAATCTTGTGAAAAAAAAGTATTTTTTTAATAAGTTTTGCTTCAAGCCGTGTCTGTAATTGCAGGAAATCATATAGAACCATAACAAATAGTAAAAAGACATTTTATGTTATAGTGAGCAGTGTAAATAAATAAAAAATTCATACAAAAGTTTAATAACAATCGATTTGACCAAGGTGTGAAAAATGGGTACTGAAATAAAAGTCAAACTAAACAAAACAAAAAACAAATTAACAACAAAAAAAAACCCCTAACACAAAAAAAACCCAACCAAAAAACCCCCCTATTTACTTTCAATACAATAATTGTGAAGTTTTGAAAAGCAATTTAAAAGCCCCTTTCATGACTCATATCTACAGTGATATCCAAGACTTCCTCCTCTTTCTTCCCCTCCCACTACTGCTCTCTTTCCCTTTCATTTTCCTTCCTTTCTTCGTTTTATGTATATTGTGTATCAGCTCATCCATACAGTATTTGAGAACCTTTATGTGATCTTTTCAAAACCCAGTGCTTATTTGATAATTGTTTTAGGCATAAAACTTATAGAAGGAAATTTTTTTAAAAAAAAGAATGGTTCAAAATAATTGACATTGGGAAAAACTATGTTTACATAAATATATAAATTGTAATGAAATTAGTTGCTGCAAACACTTCCAGTATGGATAGCTATTGAAAAAATAAGCATTTTAAGGAAGGAAGCATGAGAGACACAGACTGAACCTTGTAACACAACACATGCTATGAAAATTAGACTCCATTTCAGGTAATTACTCCCATATTATTAAACATAAACTGTAGTTTATCTCAAGCTTTACCCTGACATATGATATTCCAAATGATGTGGAGGCCAAACACTGTATTACGAATGTGTGAGTGTAATAGGCTTCAACTAAACAATTAATTGAAAAATTGGAGCTTTCTAATTCTTTCCTATAAAGAGAGGAATTGATGATAAGGTTCATGGTGTAACAAAAAATTTAACAATCTCCATGGTCAAGCTAGTAATTCACTCCATATCTTTTCAGGGTTAGTTCCTTTCATTTTTCTACAGAGATGATTGCAATTCAAATCATCCTTATACCTCTGTCTTCATGATATCAAAGTACCAATGCCCATCACAGACATACAGATGCTTCACATAGTTATGACATGTAAATTCGTGGACATCTGGAGGCATAAGTCACAGGAAAAAATGGATTTGAGGAGACATCAGAAGGACAGATTTTGTACACATGCCCTGAACACTTATTACAATACTTCTTTAAACTGTTTAAGGATGGCTAATGTTGTTAGGGAAATATGACATCATCTTATTTTGATATTTGATAGGGTAAAAAAATTAGATTTGGGACATAGGTTTTTACTGCCCTGACTAATTCATTCCTATATAATGCCAATGTAATTTTCATATTATGTCTGCAAAACAGAAGACATTAATCTCACCCATCTAACTAGCTGCTCCTGACAATACTTCATCCCAGCTCTGACTGTTACTGGGCCCAAAGTAACAATTTATATGACTCCAGGCAGAAGGAAATAAAATATTTCACTTAAGAGAAATTTTGTGAAAATGCTGCTTCAGGGCTGAAACGTGATGATAGTCGTGTGTTGGGTTTGCATTGCCAAGCTTTGGTAGTGGAGGGCTACAAGGGTGTTTTCTGTGAGAAGCTGCCACAAGTTTCTTTGATGTCTAGCAGAGCCAGTCCCTGGTGCCTCCGAAGACAGATGTGACTATGGTCAAGGCTGGGCCAACTAGAAATTGTGGTAGTGCCTCATCTTAACATGTTTAAGAAGGTAAAAAAAAAAAAAAAAAGGTTACTGTGCAGATGTAATTGCAGCCAGAAAAGAGCAGGGTGAGAATATGTGAGAGGAACAGCCCTGCAGACACCAAGGTCAGTGGAGAAGGAGTGGGAGGAGATGCTTCAGGTGCTGGAGATGAGATTTCTCTGCAGCCAATGGTCCAGACAATGGTGAAGCAGCTGTGCCCCTGCAGCCCATGGAGGACCACAGGGATGGAGAGATATACCTGCACCCCATGGAGGAAACACACACCAGAGTGGGTAGAGGCCTGAGAGGAGGCTGTGAACTCATGGGAGGTCCATGGAGAGAGAAGCCCGCACTGGAGCAGCCTGTCCTTGAAGAACTGCACCCCATGGAAGAGTGGCCCACATTGCAGCAGTTTGGGGAGGGCTGTTGCCTGTGGGATGGACTCATGTTGTAGCAGTTCTCAGAGGTCTGTTGCTCGTGAGATAGGTTCACACTCTAGAAGTTCATGGAGAGCTGTCTCTCATGGGAGGGACCTCACGGTGCAGCAGGGGAAGAACTCCTCTCCCTGAGAAGAGGGAGAAACAACGAGTGATGAACTGATCATATCTCCCATTCCCTGTCTCCTGGCACCTCTAGGGGAGAAGGCAGAGCTGGGAAGGGGTTTTTAAGGTCTTACTTTTCTTCTCATTATCCTGCACTGACATTGTTAATAATAAATTCAATTAATATTTCTAATGTTTTGCCCATGATAATATTTGGTCAGGGATCTCTCTCTGTCCTTATACCTCAACTCATGAACCCTGAGTTACGTTTGGTTTCCTTTGTCCAGCTGTGGAGATGAGTGAGGGATTGGCTTTGACAGGTACCTGGCATCCAGACAGTGTCAATCCACTACTGTTCCACATACCCAGAGGTTTTTAAATTCAACAGCATATTACACTGTGTTTTAGGAATGAGATACAAGATTTCTTCCAATCACCAGTTTATTCAGAATTATTCTGTCTCTAAACTTCTCTATGGGAACAAACCCTGTTTGTTCCTGTTTTCTGAAAACCAATACATACACCGATACTACAAAACCAATCAAATACTAACCTTAATTGCTGTAAAGGTCTGTGAAATTATTTGTATAGTGAAGCTCATCTTGTTGTGTATCTTAGTTTTGTGCATTAATGCCTGTTGCTCTATTTTCTCCATCCCAAAAGTAATTTGATGTTGGTGTTTTGGTTTTGTTTGTTTGCTTTTTAATCTATATTTGTCGTTAATGTGGCCAGTATTTTACTTCACAGCTTTAATATGGTTTTATCCAATCCTCAGCTCCAGAATAACCACAGAAGTATTTGCATTAAAGAAAAAGATGTTTCATAAATTTAAAGGAGGACACATATCAGCAGAAGCATAGCTAAAAGACAGAAGACCCAGACTGAAGTGTTTGGACATTGGGGTTTATTTTTATCATACTTCTCTGTTAAAATTTATTGATTAAGACCATTTTCAAGGAAGTATGAAATTCCCTAGAAGCTGATTTGTAATTTCATTAGCAAAACAGTCAATGGTATGAGAGTTATATTAATAGGCCAAAATCCATACGGACAATAACTACCTTTAAAACATATTATACCATTCAAAGTCAGTGTTCAATGTGGTTCATATTTATGCGGATATGAGGAGACAGGTTAAACAGATCCTGTATTAATCAATCTATACAATTGGAAAAAAAAAAAAAAAACCCCAGGTAACTGCCCAGGTTCACATGCTTGTAGTCTAATTTGAAATAGAAGCAGTGACTTTTGAATGGACATAAACATTTAGGATAGTTGTTCCAAGTGTAATATGCTGCTTTTCTACAGAACATTTGATTAGAAGGGATGATAGGTAGTTGTAAGGCAGAGGGTGACAGTGAAACAGATGAAAGACATGTTAAGTTTATATACAAGAGAGAAACAAGCCATAAACTGGCTCTGCTTGCAGTGCTACTGGGTTGAGGCAAATAATATATAGAGAAGTTCCCGTATTCTGAGTCTGTGACTGAGGCTACTCAATAGATTTGTGCAGTTGGAAAGGAGCTTTGGAGCTGTCCCGTAACAATCTTGATTGTGAGATCTTGGTAAGTAGTTGTCTTGTGAAAAAATTGCCCACTTAGGGCTACTTACTTGGTTTATCCTTTCTCATGGGTCTGTTTGAGCTCACTTCAGTGTATTGTAGTTGGTCAGCTTCACATATATAGGTGTCCCTGAAGGAACTCCATTTAACACTGGGGGGCTGCCATTTGAAAAACAGTAGAGGAAACCTGAAAATGTATTTCAAGGTATGAATAGCATTGCTTTACTAATTTTAGCCTTTGTTTTAGGTTATGGTGATATGTGATTACTTAGCAGTTTACTATCAGTGGCACGTTTTGCTTTTTGTATTAGGTTTCCATATATTTCTTTCAGAGGTCATTCAAAGGTATTATATTGAAAATATATTGAAAATAGTTTGGTGTTGCAGTTTTCTCTCAGATGAGCTGGGAATATCAAGCAAATCTTTAATGGACTGGCTGTATGTCACAGACTTTTTTATGTGGTTTTCAGATGCTTACTGACTTTTCTGATCTGTGAGATATGTAGCAGTTTGTAGTAGCAACTTGTAGTTTATCATCTCACTCTGTCTTTGGTGTCTGAATTTATGGCAAGGAAGATGCAGCTGGGGTTGATGCAGGAGCATGTCAGAACTGGAAGATGGATAGATGTTAGATATGGAATTTGTGATAAAAATTGGTAAGTCAAGGTTAACACAGATGTTACTCTTGTCATCTCTGTATTCTAGCTACATTAAAATATAGTTGCTTAGATTCAGTTACGTTAAATAGCTAATGAAACTACACACATTATGAACTACTTATTTGGACCATCTTGACTGTAGTAGCTGTGCACTCTGTAGAAAGTATCACTTATTTATGGCAATTTTTCCTGTGGATAAGAACACAGTAGATGTTGGATAGCGTCTCACTGTTCAAACTGGAATTCCAAATACTTGTTCTTAGTTTTTGCTGTGTTACTCATGGGATGGATCAAATTAGTAATCACACTAGTTTTCCTTCTACTCAAAGAAATGGGACATTTTACCACTGATGTTATAAAATTGCTCTTGGACTTTTCATAAATTTCCAGTTCTCCATTTGATACAGTTCTGGCATGGGAACTTTTCAAGATATCAAGGACTGTGAATCCAATGTGGAAATTGTTCACTCCTCTTTTACAATGCACATCATTTCACCAAAACCAGAGTCATGAATTTTCTTCCTGTAGTGGTTTGAAAGCAAAATAAATGAGAGGCTCCAAGACAGAGATACAATTTAATAGGAAAAAAGGAAAGAAAGTAAAATAAAATAGATGCAATAATACAAAAGACCACTGACAGAGTCAGAATACAACCTGAGCAGAGTGATGGAAGCAGTCCAGATGAGGTGGTCTTCCTGAAGCAGTGATCCTGTAGAAAGGTCTGGTAGCTCGGGTCCACTGGGAATCCAGTGGGTAAGCGCCTCTTTGATGTTCAGAGTCTCAGCTTATATCCAGGCTGGAATGCTTGGTTCCTCCCTCTGGGTGGAGCATCTCACAATGGGATGGTGAGTCATGTGATAAGGCCTGATGGGCCCATTAACAGGAGATAGTCCAGGAGGGGGTTATCTGTGAGTCATGTGGCAAAGGTGCTGATGGCCCATTAACAGAAGATAAGCCAGAGTGGAGGAGGCAGGGAGCACTGCCTCACCTGGTTTCAACAGTACATGTAGATGGTGATAGAATATACTTCAACCCAGGACACTTCCCAAAGTTAAACATGTGCTTTGGCAGTCAGATCTGAGACCAATTCAATTCATTAGCAGCAACAGAACTTTGCTGAATAATTTCATGGAATATTACAGAATATTTGGGATATTATTAAGAAATTCTTTTACTTAGAGCAAACACTGCTTCATTTCTCTCCTTATATTAATGAGTTCTATATCTGCTGATTCTGTAGCTTGTATTCTTCACACATTTAGAGAATAAACATAATGAAATAGGGTAACTATGATAAGATTGTGGAAAATATTAGGAAAAAATGAATTAACTATGTTTATTTATTTACATATATCTCAGTGACAGAGCAAAAGAGAATAGTGTATTTGTAGAATGCCAATAGAGTGTAGATGACAAAACAGTTGCATGGGTATGTAATCACTATTCAGAGTAAGAAAGGATGTCAAAAACACTATTAGTACTAATAGTTTTGTGAGTGGCCACCAGTAGAAAACTCTTTCACCTCCAGGTGGAAAGGGTCAAAGTAATTCTAGATCCCAGGCTGAAATAAACTGTCTATTTTACATCAACTAATACCTGTCCTGCATCAGGGACTGTTATACCACTGAAGGATTTGTCCTTTGAATAAAACATTAAATCAAAGTCTTTTCTGCTCTGTAGGCATTATGGATAACATGACATGACTAATAGGAGAGTAATAATGATTTGAAATCTCTAAAGATTACTGACGATGTTTATCAAATATACATAGTGGATAATGAAAGCAGTTTATAAGGACTTGAGGATCAAAAAGTCTAATACTCAAAAAGGTGGTGGGACTTCTTAGGGACAAATATGTTGCTCTTTTTCAAACAAAGTCCCAAACTACAGTGAATATACGGCCTAAACCAACAGATTTCTAAAGCTACTGAGTGACTTTTTGTATTCCCTGTGTTCTATTGACTTAAAAATGGTATTTTTTATGACAATTTAAGTATCTCTACCTAGAAGAAGGAGGTGAAAAAACGTTGAAAACATACAGATTTTAGAAACCCAAAAAGAGATTAAATTAATATTTTTTCTTGCCAATCTAGTGCATAAACAGAAGATGAATGATTTTCCCCTGTCGTATGGAATGCTCTGTGTATTCATATATGTTTCAAAGCTGTAGTTCATTAAGCATATTTTCTTTTCTAAAAATTAAATATCAAAATTGCAAATGAAGTTAGGGGTATTGGCTATTATGATTCTGTGAAATGGGGTGGAAATTTCAGTAGGGTTGTATATGATTATAAAAATGGACCCCACAAATATTGTTGCTACTTACCAGCTTTTAATGAGGAACTCATTTCAATCTTAAACCCTAATTTTCAGACATGACAGAGTTTATGACACAGCTTGAAGAAATCTACATCAGTGGTTGAGGGGATTACATCATTTAAATGGGTCAGCTGTTTGTTCAAATAGGCAATAAAGATACTGCCTTTCTGAACTAGCCAGACCAGGGGTTCTTGACCGTCTAGTCCAGCCCCTGCTGTAGTGGGGGCCATGTCCAAGTGACTTTTGAATACCTTCAAGGTTGGAGGCTCCACCATGTCACTGAGTAACCTGTCCTAGTGCTCCATTACCCTTACAGTAAGAACGTGTCTCCTGGTTGTCAGATAGAACCTCCTGCACTTCAATTTATGCCCATCGCCTCTGGTCCTGTCACTGGGCATCATGGAAGACAGCCACTCTCCTAGCATTTTGAACCCTCCTTTCAGGTGTTTATGTACACTAATAAGATCTCCACGAGCCTTCTTTCCTCTAGGCAAAACAGTCCCAATCCTTCCAGTCCTTCCTTACAGAAGGAAAACCCCTTCAACATCTTCATGGAATTGCCTTTCATTCTCTCAGTCTGTCCATGTCTCAGCCTGGCACTGAGGAGTCCAGAGCTGGACACAGTCCTACAGCTGTGGCCTGCCTAATGCTGAGCAGGGGGGAAGGATCACTTCCCTCTGCTGCCTAAGCTATGCCTAATACTGCCCAGGACATCACTGACCTTCTTTGCAGCAGGGACTCGTCAGTTTGTGTTCAACTCAGTGTTGACCAGGAAACTAAGGCAATTTCAGCCAAACTTCTTCCCAACTGGGTGGCAGCCAGCCTATGTTGGTGCCTGGAGTTGTTCCTCTTCTTGCATTTCTCATTGTTTAACTTCAGGTGGATCCTGTCAGCCCATCTCTCTATCCTGTTGAGGTCCCTCTGAGGCATCAACCACTCCTGGTTGTGTGTCATCTGCAAAGTTGCTGTGGGTACAGTCTGCCCCATCATACAAATCATTAATGAAAGTATTAAACAGGACTGGACTCCTAGAGTCCTACTGAAGTCTCAGTAGAGACTTCTGAAGCTGCCAGTTTCTGGCCTCTAACTAGACTTTTTGAAGATTTTAACACCTTCTGGGCCTGGTCATTCTGACTTTTTCAGAACATGTGTTCAAACTATGCTTATATACATCAAATATGAAGGAAATATTTTCTAGAAACATTACCCTGTTTCCTGAAGTCTTTAAATTGGATGATTAAAAAAGACTTCCTAATTAGCAAGTCGGTAGAGAAAAAAAAATATATGATTGCCTGACAACCTTTGTGTATAGAATAACTAGAAAATGAAATGAGAAATTGTGGGAACGGTGATCTTCTACTGGTGTAATATTCATATTTATCTAGTGCAGTAAGCAGAGACTGATAGGAAGATATATCTGATAGATATCTCCTTCCTGATACATAAAAGCGCCTATCAAAGGAAAAGCAATGAACAGTAGAGTGAAAAAATTAAATTCTTTTAGATATACAGCCTTCTTTTGCCAAGTTTGGTTACATCATCTGCAAACTCATTCCCACTGAATTTATTTAGTCATGGTTGCTTTTAATACAAATCATTAGCAAGACAGATTTAGAAGCACTTATCCAAATACTAGTGCTAGACACCATATTCTAGGCTTTTAAAGACAACAGCATGAATTCAAGACAGTAGCTTTTCTAGGATGAACAGTGAAGAACAGATGTCAGGAACAGTAAATACTACATGACTGTGGAGAGGATCTGCCACTGATTGAAAACAATAAAAATGTACAGTGTAAGTCTCCCACAGAAATCTTGATATATCAGATGCAACTGTGAAACAGAAAAGCAAGCAAATGCCTAACCCAAATACATAAAAACAATGTAGGAAAACAAACAAAGGATCAAAGCATAGATCTTTAGGTTATGTGGTGTTGTTAAACCCCAGCTTTCAAATAAGCGCCATGCAGGTGCTCCTTGACTCCTGGGGTGAGATAGGGGAGTCATTTGGAAGGGTAAAAGCAATTAAACTTGTGGACTGAGTTAAATACCAGTTTCATGGGTAAAGCAAAAGCTGTATGCACAAGCAAAGGAAAACATGGAATTCTTCCACCAGTTCCCATGGACAGACAGGTGTTCAGCCATCCCTAGGAAATGAAGGCTTCATCATACATAATGGTGACTTGGGGAGACAACCACCACCCCTCTGAACATCCTCCCCTTTCTCCTTTCTCCCCCAGATTCATGTGCTGACCATGACTCCATATGGTGTGGAATATCACTTTGGGCCAGCAGTCCCAGCTGTGTCCCTTCCCAATCCACTGTGCACTTTTAGCCTCCTTTTTGTTGGGGGAGTGTGTGGAGCAGAAAAGATTGTACAAGAACAGTGCAGCAGTAACTAAAACATCCCTGTGCTTTCAACATTGTTTCCAGCACAAATCCAAAACACAGCATCATACCAGCTACTGAGAAGAATATTAACTCTACCATTTTTAGAGGTGGGAGTGTGTTCACTGAACACCAAAGTAGGTCTTACATTTTAATTTCCTCAGAATACAATGTAGTTTGTACACACTGAAAGTACTCTTCAGGATAAACCATCAAATGATAAATGACAATCATGTGGCTGCCTGCATCAAAACTGTGCTACTGCTAGTTTTTCACAGATTTTCTATCAAGGCTTATGAAGAACAAAAGCACAGAGTGGCATATGTCCTCAGTAATTACTTTTAAACAAACGTAGTGGGATGCTTCAGACTAATTCTTGGTGATACCAGATTTATTTTTACTTTACTTCTTTCCTGTTTTCTATTTTTTTTTTTTTTCTATTCACATGATAAAAAAACCCTGTGAGCAGAATTAAAACTGTTACTCTATATTGCACTAATGCACTACTGGAACTAATAGCAGAGGCTGATTTAAGAACCTATTTTATATCTTTATTTCTAATCATTCCTGCAATATGTTTTCTAGTAATGCAAGTCTTTCTTCTGCTTTTCATTCTCAAACAAATTAATAGAAGTAAAGACTCCTGGGATCTGTCAATGTTCTTTTCATAACTGGAAATAATGTAATGAGATCTTGCACCAAATCTAAATCTGTACATTTTATCTGGCAAATATTAATGTCAGAAGTGTTTTGCATTCTACCAGCCCATGTGTTTTTCTCAGGTTTTTTTAATCTTATTTTTATCTTGTGACCTTTATGTTTTGCTTTTGCTGATATTTTATTCCCCCCCTCAGTGGCCATTTTCTTCCCAGATATTTTGCCATTTTTTCTCCAGATTCAATATGACTCATTTGAGACTATGATGATCTCTGAATGAAATATGCAATTTCCTTTCTTTTTTCCAGGTCAAGTGTAGTTGTTTCTGTGAAGAAGAAAGAAAATTATGTTGTAGCAATTTAACCTGAACATATTTTATACATAATTTCAGAGAGATGGAGGGCTTTTTTTAAGAATGGGACATCAGTTTTCAGATCAACAGACTACTGAGGCAATAAAAACAGTATTTTAACTCCTAAAATATCAAACTGATGCAGCAGATTATCACTAACACAGAGTTACATATGTTACTTTATTTTAAGGATATGTAGATATATATTTTATTATGATTCCAGTAAAAACTTGAAAGTGCATAATCTGCTATGAACTTGTCCCATCTTTTCCTATTGTTCAAGTCCTATTTTTTTTGAATCATAATGAATACTAAACAACCATAAGTAATGCAGGAAAAAATAAAGGTTTTAAGTCACATGTGCATTTGTGAAAATTGAGCACATTAACTAATATGAGTAGCAGAAAGCAAATTACAAGTTTTAAAGCAGGGATCATTATGTAATGTATCAAGTCTAATTATTCATTCTTGAACTGTAAAGAAGAAAAATGAAAAAAATTCTTTTAAGTAGCAAATAGATTGTACAGTGTCACTGTTCTTCCTGTTTAAGTCAGACAAACTCAAATGACAATTAAACCACAATTCAGAGTGACTAAGTATTAAAAGAAGCAGACAAAGATGAATTCAATGCAAAGGTTAGAAGCAAGAAAAATACAAAGCTAACATCAGTTTTATTTACCTGCTTCTTGAATCTTATGGACTGTCCTTCATTTTAGATTTACTCTAAGTTCTTGTTTCTGGCATAATGATTTAGGGATGGTTTGCTAAGTTTGAAGCCAAATTTAAAATGCTAAAATTTCATAAGAAACCCTCGGTTCAGTTTTTGAGGGTTTAACCTTAAAGTGGACTGTTAGTGATTGTAAACTGCTAATAATATAATTCAGTTATGTGTGACAAGTAAAACTATACTGTAATATCTCATCATAATAATGTTTTGCAATCTATGATGAGTGAAATGAAGAGGGATTGCTATAGAATAACAGAATCATTTAGGTTGGAAAAGACCTCTAAGGTCAATGAGTCATTTGTATTGCTATAATGATATGTTCCTGAAAATTGCATACATGTTTAGCATTGTGAAGCATTAACACACGGTTCTCTTTCAGGATATAAAATTATTTAAATCATTTCAGAAATAATACCAATTATTCAGGAAGCAGTAGGAAAGTATAGCTAATCTACTTTTACAAATTAATCTAAAAATAATTCACCTGTTCTCAAGGAGATCTACTATGCAGAAGAAAGTTTTGTTGTTTTGTTTATTGGATTTTTTTAATCTGCTGAAGTCCTACTCTGCCATCAGTTGGGGTTATACATTGGACAATTACATTAGTATTACATAATGCATATAGATCTTTCTGATTGTCCTTGTATTTCCCATAAGGTTAGGTAGCTACAGTCCACTTCCTATTTACCAGTGATTAACTCACAAAAGACTTTCCCTTTTTTTTAAGGAGAGAGAGAACCTCACTATAACTGAAGGAAAGATTAAAGAACAACAGTAGATTTTTTTTTTTTAATTACAAAGAATTAGCATCTTATTTTTCAATCCTACTTGGCATTTTCACTTGACAGACCTTGTAGTATCATTAGGCCAATAAACAAAGCATGAAAGATACATTTCTTAATGTTGACAAAGGACTCCTAGACTGACCCCAACATTAGTACTCTACACTGAAATAATTTGAATTATTTTCCATCTACTAACAGCTATATTTTTGTTTTGGGTTTCAAAACTGATATGTGAGTGTGGTCTGTGGAGCATAACTAAGATTGTGTATCCATTTTTTCTTTTGTTGCTAGCTGCAGCTGTTGCTGTGTTTGAACTAAACCTTATTTTTCATTTTTTTTCCTGATAAGTGAAACTGGGACCAGTGTCCATTTTATGGATTATAATTCATGTTGAAAAACCTACCAGAGGGACTATACATAAGTCAGCAGATAGTCTGCCTTTGTTTCTGTGCGCAGCAAACACTGAAAATTGAAGAGCTGCTGAATACTAATCTGAAGAATGAAGAGAAACAGAACAAGTGCAAATCCAAAGGTTTTCTCCTCTTTATCTAACACACTAGAAGAGTAGTAAACAGGTTTGCTGCCATAAATATACAATGCTGTTATTATATTCTTAGTACATAATAATTAAAGATAATCAGAAGACTCAGTACAATGCAAACAGGAATGAACACTGGGCTGAATGAAGATCATCATTCTCGTGACCAAGTTATAAACTGATATATTCCAGTAACAAAAATAAAAGAGGTGTATGCTGATTGCTGACAGAGTTAAAAGATGGATAAAATAGTATAGACCAAGTGAGGAGAAGTCTGGACAGCTGCCTAAACTATAAGAAGATCCAACTGAACTACAAATTAACATTTTCTAAACTAATAGGAAATCTAATATCAAATGATATTATCTCATCTGTATGTCCAGTCATCTTTTCTACTTGCCATTGTTAAACAATATTTCATCTGTCCAAAATAAGACTTAATTTGCAGAAACATCCAATTTTTCTCTTTTTCAGTCAGTCAAGCACTTGGCTAAATTACAATCGAGATAACGAGAAGTCCACAGCTTTCTCAAATCTCTAATGAATCAGGGTATGATTCACCTCATCTGACTTGAGACACCTACAAAGCATTTATTCATCTGACCTATTTTAGGCAAGTACTTTGAAAAGAGATAAAGCCCTCCTTCAACATGTTCTTTTCCCCAATTAAACTATAAAGGTTTATTTCCAATCAAACTGTGAAGGACATAACTGACTCAGACATAGAAATTCACATTATAGACTTTGCATCTGGCTATGTGAATCCCAACCAGGTGTTTGATCCTGTTTTAGTTCACGGAATCCTTGAGCCTGCCAAATTATGAGCCAATGACCCAAATGACCTATTTCCCAGACCCTAGAAAAACAAAATCTGTATTTTTTGGAAAAGTATCTTTGACCCAGCTAGACTTAATGTTTCACTGCACCCATTATTACTGAAAAATTTAATTTTTCTGAATTCTGGTAAGAAGAGTATTGGTCAAATAAATATTGGGCTTGATACGAGACATATCTCATGGAATATCAGATTGTGAACTGGGTACCCCAGTGATTTAACATTAAAGAAATTTAAAAAAAAAAGATGAAACTTGAGTAAACAATATAAAAATACATCAATAAAATCTAAAAAATCCCCAACCAAAAAAACTCATTGAAGTGCCATGGATATTGTCTTGCACTCACCTACAAAATTTGGTTTATTTTAAAAGGCATGATGTTAAATAAATATCTGCTGCTACATATTCTGAACTCACTGAATGTGAGAAAACAAATTGCTGAAGCCACACGCTCAGATTTAAAGACTCGTGGAGAGTTAATGAGCAAAACATGGAAAATCTGGAAGTCCAAAGCAATAGAGGATAATCTTTCCGAACACAAATGGGTCAGGATAAAACAGCTGAACTTCATTTCATGAGGACAACATGAGAAATGTGTGGGACTGCGTCTAGAACTAAAGCTAGAGAAGAACACATGCAGATGGTCTGTTTTAAAGGTGTGGATGTTATTTTGTGATGCCAGCCAGAATGTATATTCCAGCTTAAGGCGCTTTGCAAAGAAGAGGTGGAAGGTAGTATTGGAGCAGCCATAAGTACACTTTTCTTTCCCTCCAGATTGATAACAGGATTAATGTCTCTAATGAGGATTGATCACATTTCCCAGGACTTGCAAAGTTGCAATTGTAATTGTCACAAGACTTGGTGAAAGCTCATTTTCAATTGGCAGGCTCTTTTCCAATGAAGAAATGTCACTGCTTCCACTCTAGTTAAGTAGAGATTTTGTCTTCTCATTTTTCACTCATTTCTACTTTTAAGCTACTTGGAGAAGAAATTCTTCACATTTTCTTCATATTTTTGTGCAGCAAGCATCGACACTCTTCCTTTAAATGATTTACTGCCCAAATATACAGTAAATGACGTTAGACTAGGAAGTCAAAAATCCAGATATTTTTCAGCAATTGAAAAACTACGTAAGAATGGCTAAAAAAAGAAACAGTTAAAAGGAAGGATTTAATCTGAGAAAATTAATAACAATTATTATTTATATCTTAAGACCCATATTAGTGTCAACAAATGAGGTTGCATCAGACAGCAACATCATTCTCCACAAATTAGACAACTCCTCAATAAAAAAAAGTAAAAATGTTATAAGATTGGATGAATTCTGATGATAAGAGACTGTTACTAAAAAGACTGTTACAGTCAGAACTGGGAGGAAACACAGAAAAGTAATAATACTTATCTGTACTAGGAAAGTTCTTTCTTTAATAGATGAATCCCACAAAAAGCCTTTATCAATATACAAAAATGCAATACATACCGCTACATAAACCAAAAAGTTCAGGAGTGATACATAGTCTCTTATTTAGTATCTGTTTGAAAAATAAAAATATTTTTCTTCTCTCTTATTCTTCTATGTCTCTCTTGTTCTCTCTTATTCTTCTTGTCCCTTTCTGTTCATTGGTCTTTCTTTATCAGCCAGAAAATATTGGTTTGAGTAATATTCAACAGGCCACCCAAGGCAGCTTTTGCTCAAAACACTTCCATTGAACAGGTTCAGTGCTCAGATGAAACATGGACTTAATTAGATTTTTAAGTGGTGGCAGAGCAGGTTCTGAAATAGAGGAACAGAAGGGAAATTTTTTGACAGAGGTAAAATATCATGTCTGAATAGAACAATGGAGTTTGAGGAACTACATGGGAAGCTGAGAGGGGTTTCTGAGGGATCTGAAAAACTCAGCAGAAATTTCAAAGGCTGGAAGGGTTAGGGGCAGTTGTGAGAGAGTAACTGGGAGGAATAAGGAAAAATTTGGAGGAGGCAGGTGGAAGCTGATGATGGTGTATAATTTTTTTTCTGATTGTTACAAAAAGTGTTAGTGCTTTAAATTTTTTTTTAATTTTTCAATTGTAAGTATTTTTAGAATAGTTAACTAAATTATTTGGGCCACAATCCAGAAACATGCTTAGGGCCACAAATTAGCTTAGCTCTTAGGCATGTGAAGAACCATGTGTGAATATTCAAGGGCTTATGGTTTTGTATACATGAGTCCAGTGATAAAACATATTTTAGGTGATGTAAACAGAACTATTAATGCATATTTTTATCCTCAAAAGAAACCTATTTTCTCTAGCTATAGCTCCAGACCAATTTAATTATGTCTCATAGGAAGCATGGTTTAGTCTGAATGCCAAAACTAGATCTCAAACCTCTCTAACATGTTGCAGTATCAGATGAGGAAGAAACTTGCCTTTCCCGTGTTACTTCTGTTCTCAGGATAAAGAACAGCATTTTCTGTGAGTGATAAGAGCTAGAGACTACATCTCACTGTATTGACCTATCCTGCCAATCTAGAATGCCACCCTACATATTTCCAGGTCTCTTTACTTAGGGGAGAGAATGTTCCACACTACATAGTACCTGTACAGCATTGTAAGTGAGGGGTGGAGCTCCCTGCGTTCCATGATCTAGTTGAGGTGTTAAGGCGGGGCTGGACTCGATGATCTTGAAGGTCTCTTCCAACCTACACATTCTGTGTGATTCTGTGTGAATCTGTGTGATTCTGTGTGTGAAACCCACTGGCAAGTATAATCATGTTATTGTTATCACTATCACATTTTAACAGTTTCTGAAGCCTTCATTATTTTCCCATACATCTCTATGCATCCAGTCATCTGGTTCAGCTGCTTACTTGATACCAAATTAGCACTGAAAAAGCATACTTTTTTATCTCTGCTTTCAAAGGTGTTGCTTAAACATAGCACAGAGGCGGCTGCTGGGCTTAGCAAAGGTAGGAAGAATTAAAAACACCATCTGCACCCCCATCCGTATGTTCCATAAACATAAAACTATATCATAAATGAAGATGGGAGAGAGAATGTTCAGATCTTGAAGAAAGAAAGATAAATAGGCCATAGTTTTAATACACTCATCTGAGGGAGGAAATAACTGGAAATTTCAGCTAGCAGTAAAGGAATGCACAGATACAGGTGACACCTGTTTCATGGAAATTAATTACCAAATTTAAAAAAATCATCAAAGAAAACAAACAAACAAACAAAAAAGGCCAAATATAAAATAATTGCATGTCCATGTAAAAATTTTATATTTGAATACAAAATTTCTAGGAGAAAAATAATGAATATGCTGCATAGGAACATGGATTCAAGAACTGAGTGGTTTGTGGTATCTGGGCTTGGTTGGTTGGTTTCTTAGGGTTTCGTTTGTTTGCTTATTTGTTTGTTTTCAAAATGTATGCTTGGTTTAACATATAGAAAATACCAAAGCCCCAAACCTGTATCTAAATCCTTTAAAAAATTGTTCTCTCTTTCTAGCCATATGTAAAATTTTTTGAGAACTGAGTAATAATGATTATGCCAGTTTAAAAGAAACTGCAGGGACACGTTGGTAACATATAAACCAATAAATTTAATTTTGCTATGATGAAAATCTTGAGGTCTATTTTAAATGATCAGCCAGGGAAATATTTAGGATAAAACCACTTTAATTAACTCTTCATTTCAGTTCTGAACAAAATGGTAGTCTTCCAATGTTATTTGAAATCTGTGATTTTATCATTGGATTTCCAACAATGAAATCTGTAAAATGGAAGGGCTAGAAGGAGCCATTAGGTAAAAATTCTTAGAGAGTTAGGAAATATTTTTTAACAAACTTTAGAAGGATTTTGTAATTCCAGTGGGAACCCTCCCAGTGTGCTTCTATTGTGGGGGTTTTTGCTTGTTTGTTTGTTTGTTTGTGGGGTTTTTTTTTGTAATGCAGAGGTTCCTATCTTATGCCAATTTTCCAGCTAGTGACAGCTTAGCTAAAAAATGAAAGTGCAAACTATTTCCTCTGCATAATGAAAGCACTCTTTCCTGAAACATCAGAAGGCAAAACAGTGAGGTTGAATTTGAACCTGTTTATTCAACTTTTCTCCCATAACCTAAATGATAAGAATCTGTTGATTCTTCAAAGAGTACAATGAAAGAATCCAGATATATTGAACTGCAAACTACAAAATACATACTGCTTCATGATTTATCTCATATTATTTGCAATTTACTTCTAAAGTTTGAAAATGAGAACAGTCCAAAGGGATTATACATATACTTCAAGAACAAACATATATTTGCTTTACAAGGAGGGGGAGTAAGACGACTTTTAAGATTTATACTTCATTCAGAGCACTGTAAATTAAGCCTGTAGAGTAGTCAATTATATTGCTCAAATTCCATAAAGTGAAAGTATGTTTATAAGTCTTTCTAGGATTATGAAAAGCTCTTACACTTATGTGCAAAATTTTGAAAACAAACTTGATTGTGATTTTGATCATCTCAATTCTTTGTACCTTCAGACATCAGAGAATCAAGGCACCATGTAGGTTGAAAGAATCCTCCAGAGGTCATGTAGTCCAGTACCTGCTCAGAGCAGGTCTGCCTGAAGCAGCTTGCTCAGATCCTTCTCCTGAATAACTGCAATTCTGGATGTTCCTGTGAAGTGAAACCTCTGTCAGTGACAAATAATAAACACAGTAAAACCTTATTTCCATATATCAAATAATTTTCCAAATTTTCAACTTGAGTTCATTGCCTCTCCTCCTATCATTGCACACCACTTAGAAGAATCCTTCTCTACATCCTCTCATCAGGGCTTAAGAAAGGAGTAACCTCTTTCCTTTACTTCTCTTCTGAAGGCTGAAGAAAATAATTTCCGTCAACCAGTTCTTAGATTTCACACTCTCCTAACAATTTTGGCAGCCCTCTGTACTGGACTTTTTGGTCATTGCCCTGATAAGAGAAGTCAAAGTTGTTTAGCAAGGCCAGATATGGACAGGATAAGTGTATGACAAGGCAGGTATGGTATTGGCCAGACAGCTGTTTAAAGGGTGGCCATCAGCCATACTGTTCCGATGACAAACAGTGACTCATGGGATCACATGAATGTGATTTTCTTGAAAACTGTGACAGTGACAGAAATGTGTTCTCGTCTCTTTTTAGACATGCCACAGTTCTGCCTATGTAGAAACTTCCTCTGTGTTAGGTATGAGACCTGCCTGTGTCAGGGGTAGGCACTGCAGCTATGTCTGCAGAGACAGATGGAGCTCTTGGTGAAAGATAGAGGATCAGAAGTCTGCCTAGCTCAGAGGTGTGTTTCTCTGTACAGCAGAAATGGCCATTGACTCCTTATGTTTGTAGAGAGGGTACAGTGGCTTTCTGTGTCTGAGCATGGATGCATGCTCTGACAATAAACAATGGGTCACTAGTTTTGTGTGTCAAAGAACCGTGTCTATGACAAAACAAAGATCACTCAAGGTCTCTGCCAGGTTTCCAGAACAGTAGAACAGGTTTGTCAGAGAGTCTGTGGAGTTTCTATCTCCCCTGAATCAGCAAAAGCCTCAGCAACCTGTTTCAGCTGACTCTCTTTTGCACAGGGGTGATGTAATAAACCACCTTAGAGATCCCTCTTTGCTTCATCCATCCCGTAATTCTGTGATTCTGCGTAGTTACCTTGGATATATCTCCCTGACAGAGATTTGGGGGCTTTTTTCATCTGTGGTGAATAAAATTCTAATACTTCAGTCATTTGTGTCACAGTGGAAGGCACGTCTTGCACATATTTATCATACTAGAGCTACATAGAAATGGATTTCAGTGCAGGAATAAAGGCTTGAGGAAGAAACCAGAACCTGTGTATGCTGGTGCCATGTAATTGACTAAGCCAAAAATTAAGCTCTTTCTGTTTAGAGAACAGTATTTAAAAATGGCTGAATGAGTACCTGTAGTCCATCTCTGGCTCTGCCTGAAATAATGATGATATTGCAGGTATTTGATTCTATGTTATGATTATTGCACAGGTGAAAAAATAATATTGCAATCAAATTGATTCAATCGTAGGAAAGAAGCCCTAGTTATTTTACTAATCATCACAGAAGTTTATTGCAGAAACTTTAAAATTTGACAGATTGTTTTCTGCATGCTGTGATACGAGAGGAGTTCTGGCTATTTCAAAAATAGGACTAAAGTTCTGATTATGTCCAAAAATGTGGACAGTTGTCATGGAGTTGTCAGAACTAAAGGAGGAGTGCTAATCAGACCAGAGCAAAAAAATTATTGTGAAAAGATTATGATTGCCTGATACAAAAATAGAACCTTCATATGACCATGAAAGTGAAAACAGTGAAAGGTTACCTCAAGAACATTCTTGTTCCCTTCCGTTCTGCAAATGATTACAGAACAGGCAGAACTTTAGTTTTCTATCCTCATAGAATATGGTAAATCAGTACCATGCAAACATTAGGTTTAATTTATTACAGTTGAAGACATTAGGTGCTAGCAATAGTACTGAAAAATCACGTCCTATTATATATTCAGAAATGCATAGATTTTGCTGAATGCAAGGCACTGCTAATAACTTTAACCTGATTATGTGATTAGGATACACACTGAGGAACTAGACAATTAAAATAACCAGGCAGAAAAATTCATTATAAAGTATGTAAAAGGCAAATTCAATACATAAAAATAGCAGTTTATAATTTTTATAACTAGGTTTTCTTTTCACATTTTTGTTGTTGAATTTTCAGAGATAAGGAGATAGAGTTCACCATTTATAGGAAATATGGAGACACTTGATTTTGCCAAAAAGGAAAAGAACCCCTACCTGAAAAAGTCAGATATTGTTACCTAATGATAAATTCAATCCTGGAACAAGGTCCATGGCCAGACTAGGACTTTGAGAGAATGACTGTAAATCAGTCAATACTAATACAAACTGGGAAACAATGACCTAGAGTTGAAAACCCTGTGACACCCATTAGTGGTTGCAGAGAACATCTGCTTGGAGAGGGAAAATATATTAATAACATCTACTGACAAGTACTGGTAAATCATTATTGAGGTGTCATTTCTAAATATCAAGTTATATTCTATCAATGTCTTCTTCTCTGGGTTTTTACTGACTTATTCTTTGCCTTACCTATCTGTTGTGGATTTATTTTTGTTAAGTAAGGATATAGAAAAAAAAATAAATTATTTAAGCATTTCAACTACAAAGTTATTGCCAGAAGTTGATTAAACATTCTGAAATGACAAGGGTAGCCTAAACAGTAGTTCTGTTAGCAGTGACTGTATCCGGAAAACTTTGTCTTGAGAGTATTTATTAAAAAAATAAGATCAAGCAAAATAATGTTAGTTCATAAAGATTATTCTTGTCTAACAAAGATTTGTTGTGATATGTGATATCAAGAACTAGAACTATTTAAAATTTGTAAAAGTATAATGTTGCAATATTTTTCAAAGCAAATACAATCAGAGCCCTTGAATGGTCTCAGAGGCTTGTTAACATCTTGGTTAGAGGCAATGTACAAAAACCCAAGTGGTCCATCCTCTTCAATGAAGACCAAAAAAAAAAAAAAAGAGATAGGAAACTGTTGCCAGTGTAGAGGGACTATGACTGTATAAAAGTGTTTCATTTTGTTGACATGAAAGAAAATTTGAAGTGCTGGTAAACATACATGGATCAAGCTGACTATGTTTGAAATTAATTCCATATTATCCCAAAGTTTAGATGAATGACTAGTAACTTTCTAAAGGAACCAAACAGACATTTGCTTCTTATCATTAAATGGAAGGGTCAGTGAATAATAAGTACAAGAAATAAATTCAAAATTATTATCTATAATTTATTTGAAATAATGCATAGAATCAGAAAATTGTACTAATCTCCCTTTCAATATTTCAACTCCATCTAGGAGTGAAGTACAGCTAACACTCTGAGAAATTAAAAAAAAGTATCTAATTGCTCTGTCTCACCCTCAGACACAACCAGACAGAATCACCGCACAAGGATAAATAGTAGATTGTCTAAGATAAAGAAACACAGGACAAAATGTTAATCCCTTTAGTAGGCTATATATTCAGACAAAAAAAACCTCTTTGAGTACTTAGGTTTCTCTTTGACTTATTCCCATTCTAACTGACCACACATACTTCTTGGTAAAATTAGTGAATCTCAGTCTATAAATATCCTACACTTTTAATTTTTTGGTCACTGAAATCTCTTCCTTGGTATTGATGCCTTCATTAGAGGAGTGTTATTCTGCTGGGGAAGTTGCAAACTTTGTCTCTACAATATTTTATCTCTTTTATTCTGCTAGAATATCTTTGAATTTATAGTGTCTAAAAGCTATTCCTTAAAACAATGTTCACTTTAAGTCCTCTTCTAGTACCTGAGTGTGTTCATTACAATAGCTTTAAAAAGAACAGCTATGGGGTTTTGCTACTGAACACAAGTGACCTTACCTTAAGAATAGGATAATGTATTACAAGCAAGTTGAAGTATTCATATTTCAATGGCTGAAGGAACTAGATCCAAAATACAGGGGAAATTAAAAATAGCTTATGATATATCTGTACTGCTTCACTGTTGGCCACCTTTTGTGCAAATATAATCTCCATATGATTAAATCAAATTCACATTGGTCTAAAATCTACATAAATAGCTATAAAAGACAGTTACCAGAAAAGGCTATTTCCTTTAACACAGTTCTTTATTTCAGACTAGTTGAAGCCATTGTAAGAAGCAGTACTTAGATATTTTTTATTTGTAAGTAATTAATATATGTACCCTGTTAGAAATAAAACTTTCTGATGATGCCCATAGAAGTTGAAGTAGTAGCAGATAGTACCACACTAATGTCTGCGATTTAATATAGCTCCTTAATTGGATACTACTACAGCAGCTGACATTCTGAGAACCCCAGAATCCAAATTACTTTGGCAAAATTTCAACTCCATGAGCTCATTATTTAGACTGTACACATAATCTGTATACTGACGTAAATCCAAAAGTCAAAGAACTTCTGCTCTTAGAAGTATTTTTAAATAAACATACTTTATCACAAACTTCTGCTTCTATTAAAGAGATAACCTATTATTTTGGGAATTTATATTGTCAACATTAATACCGTGAAAATATATTCAAATTGCATTGTAACTCATGGATTATACTTCAAACTAAGAATACAGTTAATGACAAATCATTTACATTGGTTTGTATTTCTATCTCTACTCTCTAAATAATCTCTAAACAATTGCATTTGTTAATTTTTATTAGTTTGTGGTTAATTATTCACTTTCATAGGTAGGTAATAACTAAAAAAAAAGAAGTTAAAACAATTTTTCAAATATTGTTCTCTTGTTAATGCAGTTAATCTCTGGTATTATAGGTTAAGGACTGAGACATCAATGAGTTTATAAAAAGTCTTGGTGAGAAATTGTGGACATAAAATTATGTTTGGTAAAATATACTGATGTTTTAATCAGCAACAATCACCAAGGAAGACGAAAATTACAAATGTAAATATTACATTTTTTCTGAAAAGCTGACCAATTCAAATATAAACTTACACAGCACTGGCATCAAGATGGGTGGGGTCTTAGGTAACGGAACAATTTCTTCCCAGCTGTTAACTACCATGATGTCTCTTATCAAGACTTTGGTAGAGATAGCAACAGATTGCAGCCAAAATAAAAATATGTGAAAGGCCTAGATTTAGACCCAAATGAGACATAAAAATATAATACAAAAAAAAAAAGAATTCACAAGTTGAAAAGTTGAGAAATATGTGAGGAAATAGCAGTCTATTAGTTGTGTTAGAAAAGTTTGGAAGATGAAGAATTGTGGTGGCAATATTAAGATGTAAGGCCTTTGGAAACAGTTCTTTATAAGCAGGGTTTAACTGAATGGAAAAATAAAATGGGTTGTACAATGAATTTTGAACATGAGATCATTGAATAATTTAGTTTGGAAAAGACCCCTAAGATCATTGAGTACAACTGTTAACCCAGCACAACTATGTTCAACACTAGACCACATCCCTGACTGCCGCATTCACAAGTTATTTTTTAATTTCCAGGGATGATGACTCCACCTCTTTGTTGGCCAGACTCTTCCAATGCTCAACCACCCTTTTTCAATGAAGAATTTTTTCCAAATACCCAATCTAACCTCCTCCAGCACAATTAAAGACCATGTGGTCTGGTTCTGCCACTTGCTACCTGTGAGAAGAGGCTGACGCCCACCCAGCTACACCCTAAGGGATCTATGAATAAGGTCCTGGGTTACTCTTGCCTTCTAGGGTGGTTTGTAACAAATCCAAGTCCCCCTTCTAGATGGGAAAATAGTCTGTCTGTCAGTGTTTTTATTTTTTTAAATTATTATTTCTTCTGACTTTACAGAGTGTAGTTAATATTATTTAGTACCTCTACATACACTTCATTGCAGTAATTTACATGTAAATGACATAGCTATAAACACAAATTATTCAAATTCAGATTATCATCTCTTAGGCCACTGCTCAGAATTCAGATACCATTCCCTGTGGATGATTAAAACAGATGAAAAGAGGCATGCTTTTAATCATTGTAAGAAAAGATGTAGTATTGTTGATGCTTCAACCTTATTGTCATAGGAAGTCTTCTTAAAAAGAGGGAGGAAAAAACCATTCTATATTGTCACATGCTCAGTAGATATAAATATCAAACTGTACTTCAAGAGGTATAAAGAAAAAAAATAAAATCACAACATACTTATCATGTTTTTCAAGGATGGAATAAACAAGAATCCCGGGGGAAGGATTTTAGGATCTGTGAAAAATGGTGGTCATACTTTAAATGCCTGTGATGTTCAGAACAGGTTATCATTTATGAAATAGGTTTTTGTGTATGTTGAAATTGAGAGAGATGTGGGAGCAGGGTGTGGGGAAAAAGAAAGAAGAGCAGAAGGGACTTCAGAACAGAAGGGATGGCAGCATATAGAGCATATAAAACTTATAAAACTGGGTAGCACTCAGGCCCCTATGCCAGTCCAAAAAAGAGGAAAATGGAACTGCCTCTTGTTACCCAGGTCCTGGGGCAAAAAAGTACATAACAAAAACAATTAAAATACTTCCTTTGGAAAATATTCCACTGTTAAGAAATTAGACCCTCTGTAATACCCAGGAAAGTGCATAGCGCATAAAAAAGATAATTGCTTAATAAAGTTTTCATTAAAATTAATGCAGGTGAACCCCTAATATGCACAATGCAGACCTGTCATGTGGGAATCGTAGCTTAATAACTTGATATTTGTGCCATCTATGTCTAGGCATTTGATCCATGACAAACACAAGGAAACATAACAAAAAGAAATATTGTAAGCTTGCCTTTGCCTTTGCTTGCCTTATGTCTGAAGTATACACAAAAGTAGCTAGCCAGCAATGCAAAGTTTCTTTACCACACTGCTGTGGTAATTTCATTGTAAAACTGAGCCTTAAAACAAGGATTTTGCAAAATTTAGAAACTTCTTAGTGTTTCAAAATTTCAAGGTTTTGCCTCATAACCAAAAATGTAGCCAAAATTGCTCCCTCCCACTCCCACCTCCACTTCCACCCTCCCCAGACCCCCCTCCCTAGTAGAGTAATGGAAAGAGAAAGAAGAAATATACTTGCAAAAATTTCAGAAGTTAGTTCTCTTTCCTGATGATTGTAACCCGGATTGGCTTTCTCAGTCAGCTCTGAGAAACTTCATGCCCTGGTGTTGAGTACTTTTGTCCTTGAGGGCTGTTTGGTCACAGGTCAGTTGCTTATGTTAGACCAAATAGGATGGGTTCTCCAGAACCATGCATGCTTTTAAAGGCTCAAAATTCAAGTTTATTTATTCTCTGTGTTCAGGTTATTCCTGAGTAAAACCTATTTGGTTTAATTTCTTTCCATAGGATGCGATTCCTGCTATCTAAAAAAATAGTATCTTTTTGAAGATGTTATCACTTTGTAATGACATCGTGATTGCTGAAATTGGTTATCATGTCCCCATGGTGTCTTGCACTAAGACCAGGAAACAGCTCAGATACTATGTATTATAGCTACAGACTTCCAGTATTCTTGTTAAACTACTAGCTTAATTAATTGAAATAAATTTATTCTAATATAAATTTTGTCACAATTTGTGCTAAGAACATGCTTCCTACACCACATCTCAGAAAATCTGCTTTCTAAATGTTATCTAATACCTTTAGGCTAGATCCACAGTAAGAATTAATTTTAAAATTCCAAAGCTTGAATTTTAGATGTCCTGTTGCTTAAAGGTTTTCTTAACCCCAGTTATTAGGATCCCGTAAGGAATAACGTACCTTCAGGCAACTGCTCCCCAGGGTATACTTCAAATGCCTAAACTAGGAATTAAGTTTTTTATATTGTGCATGTTACACAGACAGAGTGCAAGGAATGGGATTTATTCAGTGTGATGATTACAGATTTTATCTAAGCTAACTTAAAAAAAGCAAAGGCTAAAAATAAATATATCCAAGGAAAAGATGGTAGAAGTGGGATTTATATCCAAATAATCACTAGACTATGATAAGAAGAGGAATGGATTCAGAACTTTTCATTGAGTGAGCTTCTTTGCACACCTTTGCTTTGTTTATAAAACTTCATCTTGACCCATACATCTTCAGATCTTGTTCTTCCAACTCCATTTGCCCCCCCACTAATCAGGAAAAGAGCAAGTAGCTTGGTGGATGCTTAGCTTCTGGCCAGGGCGAACAACACCACAATGATTCATTAAAATACTAGT